>NC_022030.1:45921343-45953325 GCF_000317375.1 Microtus ochrogaster
ACACACACACACACACACACACACACACACACACACGCTCCACACACACGCACACACACACACACCACGCACGCACGCATGCACACACACACCAGTATCTTGGTAAGCACCTGGAGATACTCCTTGTTGGAATCCAGGTTGGGTGTCCAGCCATTGTCATCACCATGGAGCCGGCTCTGTTGAGGAGTCCACCTCCCGTCGGAGAAAGTGGATGAGGCACTGATTTGTTCATTAGCAATCCGTCCGGACTCCATTCCCAGAGGAACGTTGCACTGAAAGTCTGGGGAGCGGAGATTGGTCAAGGGCAGAGTTAGGTATCTTAACGTCAGATGCCGCCCCCCCCCCCACTGTCTCCTTCTAGGGACAAGTCCTTGCAGGCACTCCCTCATCCTGAATCTAATTACATGCTAGCATTTGAAAAACAACTACACTAAGTCACAGAGTTAACAACCCCTCTGGGTCTTCAAGGAACTAAATTGGACCTAAAAGAAATTAGGCGATAGATAAATAAGAATCATCATATAAATTAAAAATACCATCTCAAACGCAAGTGCTGCAGGCTATGGAAGCTCTCAGGTGCCAGATGCACCAGCCGTGGGGTACAGGTGAACACGGCAATTTGGGTGGGCTCAGCCATCGTGGGAAGCCTGCACACACCCAGAGGCACTTTCGCACGTCTCTCTCTTTCACTGGCATGGAAGACAGACACTACAAAGTATAAACACCCGTCTTTAGGAAACTTCTCTGTGAGCACATACAAGCCCCATTGTGTTCCTCTACAGCCCCCGTCTGGGCTGACAGACCTAGGAGACTCTGATTCTGGTCTTGTGCCATCAGCAAAACTGCCGTCTTTCACCTGGACGCCGTGGACACTGATCAATGCTTGCCCAGACATGGGTTCAATAAACACTGGACACTCTTCTGAGGTGTCAGATTTTTCTGAGGCTGCACTGGCCATTTGCCGAACCTGCTACAGCTGGCTGCCCTCTTTCTCGTGCAGTCCTCCGGACCTCTGAAGAAGAAACCAAGACCAGGGCAGAGCAGAGCCCGCTATTTTCAGGCAGGCCAGGCTGCTGCATCCACAGTTAACATAGGCCGTAAGCTGTCCACGGCAGAGACACGTGTTTCTCAGTCTCATCATCCCAGAGTGCTTCTCTTTGTCCTCCAGGAGACCATTTGGATCTCTAAGCAGCCCTGACAGTGCAGCTTAAGCGTAGGGCCAAGAAGTAGATAGTTTGAAAATGGGCCTCAGGATGGGAGACCAGTGGTTTAGGTGGCAGGTTCCAAACAGCTAGGCCCTTAGCAGAATTTTATAACGCTATGCACAGTGCCCAGCACTCAGTTTCTCAAAGCTGTATTTCTTGCCTGTGTGAAGTTGAAGTCCAAGGGGTTGCATTGTCTAGCCAGGGAATCTCTACTGAGAGCTACAGGACTTTTGTCAAGATACATATGGCTGTTTTGCCACGATGGTCTTGATACTTTTGAGGTCTGGAGACGAAAGGACCGGTGCAGGTCTGAGGAGGGTTAGCCTCCACAATCATCATTCCACGGTTATCCTAACAACCCTTTTCCATCTAACAATCCTTTTCCATCCATAGATGGGCGGAAGGAGGCTTGAGATGGTCCACAGTTTTCTCCGGGAACAACACATACTTGTTTGTTTGTTTTTTCTTAAGGAAAATAGCACCAGATGGACACTGGTCCTTCCTTGTTCATCTTGGCTGGGAAAGAAGGCATGGCTCTTGAACTCAGAAGCCACCACAAAGTCTGAGGCCTCTCTGTCTACTGTTTTCACAGAGGTCAGCCCTTCACCTGTACCCTCTCATGTTCCTAGTGAGAAGACAGGACAGGGAAGCCCAAATGGCCAACTCACTCTCAGGAGGCTCTTGGTGGACCAAGTAGTAGCGTGCAGAGAAGCCATCCTTAGCCACTGCCATGTCCGTGTGAAAGGTCAGGGAGAGGACCCCTGTGGACGAGCGGAGTTTCGAGGGGGTTTTGGTCCCGCAGTACTTGCCAATCAGAGGGCCAACTAGATACGGAGGAAAAAAAGTGGACAGAGGAAGTGAAAATCTAAAACTGGTTTTCAATGCTTTCTCTCTTCTCACCATTGTGAACCTCACTGCCAATACATTGACATAAAAACCAAAGGAGTGCTTGGAGAATAACATCTGATATTTTCCCTGGACATTAAAAAGTGCTTTCCCTGAGCTGGCTACATCCCGTTTTCCCATCCCCAAGTGATGAACCAGAATACATCATTACAGTTGCTGCTCTACAGAGGGAAAAAATGAGTTTCAGGGTGTCAGGAGTCCCAGTTCAGGGTTCCGGTACACACTGCTAGGAAATAGCAGAGCTGGCACCCAGACCCTACTTTGCCTGCCTAAGTCTTATGCTTTTTCCCAAGATGAAATTGCTCCTGCAGAGCTTCCAAGTATCCTTTATATCAGAAAACACTTAGAACAACCACAAAGATGAACAAATTATTTCCTTTCCAATACTGATTACACCTAAGCTCTGTGTGGTCTTCACCCAATCTATATCGGCTCTTCTTGGCTGTGAATGGCTGCCTTTTCAACATCTATGACTATATTAATAGTATGAATGAAATAATGGAACTCATGATAATAGTGATGACAGATCATTTCAAAGCCAAGATACTGAGAGGATGAATAACTCGCCAGGATTGCACAGCAGAGACATTCAAGTAGTCAGCCTGGCTTTAAGTCCTTCTATGTGGTCACAACATTTGACTAGTGATTCACTTTTATCCCAATAACTTGGTTGGAATGGGACATCACCTCGAGTTTTGTCACCTCTGAGGGTTAATGTCAATCATCAACTTGATGAAATCTGGAATCACCTCGGAGACAGTGCTCTGTGTTTATCTGTGGGTGATTACCTTGGATAGTTAACTAAAGGGGGAAGACCTTGGGTGCTACCATTCCCTGGACTAGGATCCTGAACTTTTTAAAGGGAGAACGTGAGCTGAGCAGAAGCACTCACTCACCGTGTGGAATGCCGTCCCAAATGTCCAGCCAGTCATATTTGCAGTCCCCTTCTCCCACTTGTAGAGGGTCGTGCTCCAGGTCAAAGGTCAGGAACTGCAGGATGATCTCCATCCGGGGTTTGGCCAGAATGGTGAAGGTGCAGTCCAGATTGTGCGGATACTTCTCTGGAAAGCCAGGAGATTCGATGGTCCCATTGGGGCTCGTGAAGTTCTTGGAACAATCTTCAGAGCCTATGTACCAGAGAGAGGAGTAAGGAGGGAGTGGGGAGGGAGTGGGGAGGGAAAGAGATGTAGCATTAGGGAGCAGCTTCTCTCCGCTGCCTCCTCTGCCTCTGGGTCATTTAAATGTTTGGGTCCATATTTCTCTATTCACAAGGCTTTTGTTTCTGCTCAAGTGGCCCTTGGAGCAACACACCCGTCCCATCTATGTTTCAAACCCTCAAGCTAGCCTCCCTTGTAAACAGAAATTAGGGAGCTGAGGCTGTATGCCTTGTATATCAGAATGAGACCAGCCGTCGAGGGACTGGAAGCTAAGAGATAGAGGGAGAGAGAAGGTGAAAGAGAGAGAAAGAACAGAGTCTTCTTTCAACTACTCAGCTGCTCACTCCAGAAATGTAAGTTATTTCAATCCTTAAGGAAGGCTCGCTGGTTGCCATCAGGGAAAACAATGTTATCCCTTATTTATGGCTGACCTCAACACTAGCCTCTATTGTACCCCAGCCAGCTAAGTGCCCCTTCTCCCTCAGAGCTCCAAGGTGCCTCAGGGGAGGGGCAAAGGGGAGCCAAGCCTCATTCATGTCCTGACTGTATTAAAACGGGCTGCTCTGTAGTGGCGGGACAATTAACAATTGAGGTTTTTAGCCGGTGGATCACAGTGGGGCGTTGAGTATGTTAAAGGCCGCTTGGACGGCGAGTTTGGAAAAATGCAGCAGTGTATTGACATTTGGAAGGCTTCTGGTGCCTTTGTGGTGGGGACGGCCTTGTGTTTCTCTCCTAAGCTCTTGGGTTTGCTTTCTGAGGATGTGTCCTGATGAACCGTGACACACATTCACAGCCTGCTGCAAGCTGGGACAGCAGCAGGAGGACTAAGAGGATTACAGCCCCAGTCTCCTGATGCCTCTAGGTAGAGTCCTCTTAGAAGAGCCCTGGTGCTTTAACCCAGCAACTGCTCCTCTGGGCAGAGCCAGGAAAGAAGCGTGGAAGCATAGAGACCCGGCATATACAGAGAGAGCAAGGAGAGCTACAAGTTAATGACAGGGAGGTAAATGCTGTTAATTACAATAGATTTCCCTCACCGCATTTGGATTCTAAAATAAGAAAAGAAAGCAGGATTTATGAAGGGGATAATAGACACTCTTAAGCATGAAGAAAAACACCACCACCAACACAGAAATCCTCAATAAACCAGGTGTTTACTGGCAAGAAATGTCCTCTGGGGATCACACTGGTAAAGAACTATGGGATGTCAATATGCCACTCTTAGCCTGCAGCGATAGCTTTTTCTGCGGCTCTCATAGCAGGGCCCTCTGTGAGTCTCCCGATTGATAGCTGCAAATATGTGATTTGGAAAAGGTACCATGCAAATAAGTATGCGTGCATTTGGGGTAGGCTCATAACTTTCTGTAGCTCAGGCAGCAAAGAAAATTCCAGAATCTCCTCCTACCCATCGGATATCTTCTCTCTGCTGGCAGTGCTTCCCCTTGGGGCTGGGTTGTGCATAGAAGGAGGACCAGAAGCAAGAGCAAATATCCCTGCCTTATTTGGAGGTCTGGGTACCACATCTCAGAGGCTTTGCACTTCACTCCCTGATCCAGCTGCAGCAGGGCAGGGCTGGAGCTGCCAGTGGGCAACAGGGTTGGCGGGATGAGCTGGGGTGGCCTCCCCTCCCCCCTCAGCTTTGTTTACCATCAGGCCACCAACTCCTGAGGGCTTCCTCAGTGGCCTGGGGTGATGCAATTTGGGAAAGCCAGGCCAGCTGGCCGGCTGTCTTCAGGGGGCCAAGAAGAATTTTGAAAAGGTTAGAGTTTAAGGATGCTAAGCAGGCTTCTTCACGGGATTCTTAGGGAGCCTCTCAGGGCGCTGGCTGGAAATTAATTCTCTATTCACAACGGACTTGGGAGTCAGCCGAGGCCTCTTGAGAGTCCCTTCCTAGATTGGGCACCATTGTCAGTCTAGAAGGGACTCTGCACCACCCTGGGAGTGGGGAATTAAGGTAGCGTCTTTGATCCTTCTCATCCAGGGGGACAAGTGTTTCAACAATGGACATTTAAAGCCCAAGATGGGCCCCAGAGAACATGAGATCCTAAACCATTTACTTTCAGGATCCCCAGGTCTTGCATGTAACCGAAAGGGATTTTTCAGCTTTAAGTACTTAGAGCCAAACAAGCAAACAAAGAAACTAACAAAGTGCTTGTCTGATAAATGGTAAGAAGCGAGTACATTCTCTGGCTTATTTTGAAGGAGGTGAGAAAGCATTATTGTTTTATCCTTTGCAAGCAGAAAAATCTGGTACCTATTAAACTTATGTATTTGTCCAAGCACCAGAATGACAACTGAATAAAGGGATCGTGGAAACGAACAAAAAAAAAAATGCATCTTCTAGAATTTGACTGATCCACAACCCATTTCTGCATCAGGTTAAAAGAACAAAAAAATGTAAAATACCAGCTGACAAATATTCCTGTCAATTCACTATTGAGATTACTCATACAAGCTAGAGGTTTAGAAGTGGTTTATACCTGTCATCAACCACTGTAATCCTAGGAGACTGAGACAGGGGGACTACCAGGAGTTCCAGGCAAGCCTGAGTTACATATTGAATTCTAGGACAACTTGGGCTACAGAATGACTCTGTCTCATAAGACAGCAAAACAACGCAAAACTGAAATGGGGGGGAGGGTGGCTGTAGCAAACAATTCCATTCTCAAGGACTTTGACACACAGGATGCCCACCCCAGGTGCTCAGACTTTGGCATGCAGGATGTCAACTCCATGTCCCTGGACGGTCTCATCTATAACTTGCAAGTTGAAGAAGACCCTATATATACGAAGATACAAAAATACAATGGCCTTATCTAAAGTCAAGCTTGACTTGACCACAGGCGAGGGAATCAGGCCTTTATTTAGGGGCTCAGAGTTTCCTCTGCCTGGGAGCAAGCCCTACAATTTTACTATCAGAAATACCACCAAGTAATTGACACAGGAGGGAAATGTGGGTCTTGAATTTCTGCTAAAAGAACATCAGAAAAAAAAAGAGAAGAAAAACAAACATTTCCTGCTGATTCTGCTTCCCATGTGCCTTCCCATATTCCTTTAAAGTTTTTCTTTCTCTAGTCTGCTCTGGATTTGGTGACTCTGGGTTGCTTAGGTTTGCAATCTTTTTCTGCTTTACCCTTTTCCAGGTGAGAGAGTTTGGTGATGTCAACAATATTTTGTCCTTCCTTTAGGGCAGCCAAGACCTTCCACTCCAGCCGTGTGCTCCGATTGCCCCCGCCCTGTGGGAGTGTGCTTCTCAGTGTAACTCTGTGGGAGTGTGTCCCTCGGTGTAACTCTGTGGGAGTGTGCCCCTCGGTGTACCCTGTGGCAGAGCCTGGGGAAAACCAAGCTTCTAGGGCCTTCTGTGTGGCTGTTTGCGCATCTGTGTTTACAGTTTCCCTCTTTCTTTTTACTAATCTGACTGGCAAACATGTCTGTGTGTGTTTGGATTTCTTCAGCATGTCCACCCATTTCTTTCATGTTCTGTGGATGATGTAAACTGTGTATTTCCTCCCAGGACTGCAGCTCTGGAAACTGGGACAGGAGACAAGGTGCCTACCTGGAAGAACGTCTACCGTCCTAAGCATCTCACTTGTGACGCTTTGCTCCCTTGTGCATTCCTGTGTTTTATATTTACTGGACTGACCTTCATACCAATAGCCAGCCTTGCTGATGGGCCAGATGGCCCCGAGGAGGCTTCCTGGGCTCTCTCCTTTTATCCACTCCCAGCCGTGTGGTTTTGGGCAGAGCTATCACTAGAGCATCTCTTCTAATGGTGATCCTAATCCTGAAAATGGCTGCCCCACTGCTCCACGCTCAAGCCACCTACTTTTCTTGACGGTTACAATTGTTTAAGGCTCTTCACAGACTTGCTGCCTTATTTAAAATTCTCCTCCTGCATGCCACCAAACAGCAGGCTGAATCATGCTACCCTCATGTGTTTATCTCTTAATGCTCACATTTGTGTGATGGATGGAGTGAACGTTCTCCATTTCTGTCACTTTCTGGAGAGTGTGGCATCGTGCTTTGGGAAACATTGCGGTAATTGCCATGAGACCAGAGATGAGTTTAAGGGCCTCGCTCACTCTTGTTCTGACTCCCTTGGCCAGCTCCCTGGAAGGTCTTGTGTGAGCTGATTTCCTTCTGAGGCTGAGGCAGAATAACTGAGTAATGGGTTCAGCACTTGGGGCTGTTTTTTGTTAGGTTACAGAGTTCCTCAATTGCATTTCCAGAACAGTAACAAGTGACATGTGTCCTCACATAACATTCAGTCATAGTACAATCTTCCTTTAAATATCACCAATAATACTGATGGAGCACCTGTGTGGGGAGGGTTTGCCCGCCTGCCTTTCCCACAAGCCAAGGACAAGGAAAGCTCCTCATCCCGTCTTTCCAGAGCACTCGGCAGAGAATGCTCACTGGAGTTGGTGCATTGTTCTGCATCTTGCACTGGGATTCAAAGAGCTGTGAATCCAGCTATGCAGTGGGCTCACACCAGCCCCAGCCAGGACACACAGATCAGTTCCTGAGTCCTTACTGTGGCCAGAAACATGAAAATGTATGGCGGATGGGCCATCATAGACCTTAGCATAGGGCCCTTGCTCTGGCACAATACAGTTCTGCTAACCACACCCCTTCATTTGATTCTTCCTTCAAAGGCAGACAAGTCCATCAAATATTTAGACAGAGTAGATATAAAAAGTACTTTCAACAGCCACCACTTCCTTCCAAGAACTATTTAACGAAAAAAGAAAAAAATACAGATGAATGGCTCCCTCTGCACTGAATTTAACAGGTGCCAGACTTGGGTTTCTCAACGACAGGGTGACAACATCACCTGGACTCAGGCTCCACGTAGGAGTTATAAAACCTGGACTCCTAAAGAAAGAAAACGCGCAAAGATGGGGGCAGAGCTGTTGAGGTAAGGAGAGGGCAGGAAAGGAGGACATTCCTTCCTCAGCCATTGTGGGAACTGACACGAGACAGAAGGACATACCACTGGGAGAGGGGAAGTGGACCTAATGTGTCACCTTCAGGTGACCCTCAGAAGTTAGGACTGCCCATAACGGCCTTGAGACAGATGGGGTCCAGCAGTCAACCCCAAGCAGTGTTATGTTTTCTGCCCCGATTTCCAATATCTTTTATTAGCTCTTCAGACCATCTGACTCCCTGGCATATGGAAAAAACAGGAGTTCAGTGTATAGGGTGGTAAATGGATGGCCAAGGAGAATGTCTTGGAATCATAATTTAATTTAAAAGCAATGACTGACCTCATTCTAGGGGTCATGGTGAGATCTTCAGAAACCCTAAACAGTGAAAAGATTATGTCCTCCAGCACCATATAACTCCAAATAAAGACAGTATTAAACCATGAAGGAGTTGGAATAAAGTTCAACCAAGTTCAGCCATGAAGAACAGCCTGATTTTAAAAACACAAAAATCCAATTCTTTCAAGAGATGTTCTTGTATTTACCCCTCCCACCCTCCAGTACCCTCTGGATTGTTGCCTCACCTCTCCCCTCAAGTTGGAAGTCACCTGACCTGCCTTTTCATACGAGGCATTTCCAGGTTCTCCTCAGACCTTCCTAGGTTCACCCCTGACGTCTCTTCACCGGACACCACAGTGAAGCCAGATGTCTGAAGTCCTCTCACATGATGCTGTCCGCAGACCCACCTTCCCGATGATGCCCATCTCTGACCTCTACTCCCGACCCCACTGACCTGTTTTGAAGATCTCGTAGCGGAGGGAGAAACCTGCCCCCTGCCGGGCATAGTCTGACGTGAACTTGATATATAACACGGAGCCAGAGGAGATGATGGTGGGTGGGGCGATGTTCCCACAGTGTTTGCCTAGGAGGTCAGCTGACTCACTGTCCCCATCCCGAATCTCAATGAAGTCATACCTAGGTGGGGACAGCGAAAAGGACACAGATGAACAAAAAGATCATTCTGAAGATCTGGGAAGGACCATTATCCCCATTCTTTCAGACACTCGGGTGCTGCAGTGATCCACAAAGGGCACGCTGCTTGCTTTGGTACACAGGCAAACACAGACGCGGAAGTTGCTTTCAAGCTACACCGCGTGAGCGCATGGGTGGGCGGCCTTATCTTTTGTTCACGGAAGAGCATTGCCTCCTTCTCTTGGGATCTCAGAGCAAGCGTTGTTTGTCCTTGGGTGGCAGCAGCACATACTTTTATTTCCATTGAGACCCCTCTAAATCTTTGTCTCTCCTTAACTCTGTCATTGCCTTGAACGTGAGAATCCACGAGTGCGGCAGGCAGAGGAAAAGAGTTGCTGCTCCAGCGTGCGCGAGAAGATGGGATGGAAACCACACGTCAGGACTGGCACCCTGGGGATGCTTCAGTCCTGTTTTCTCTCCTGCCCCCTGCCCTGATTTCGTGTTCTCCTGGGCCATCACCTCCTGTTCTTATTTGGCAGTGTCCCCATCTGCAGGTTACCTCCTTCCCTGAGTTTTGCCTACAAAGGTCCTGTCAACACTATCTAGTCAACATGGTTTCAAAGAGGATTGGAGCTAACTCAGATAAGGCAATAAAAACTTCCCCCAAAGTCTGGCGACTCTCTACAGACTGTGTCTGTGTGCCCACAATGGCTGGCTGGTCTCTCCCAATCAGTGGCCTGTGCTCTTTCAGACTGAGTCAGATGGGCCTGGCATGGGCATAGATGCCTTACAGTCTTTCATGGCCAGGTTCATAGACCGATGCCCATCTTGACAGGCACATTTTTCCAGCTGGGGTGCATGGCAGCAAAGATCCTCCAGCTTCTCTGCACTTGTATGTTTCCAGTTACTACTTAACTGCCACAGCCCAAGTGGGACTCTTCTTCAAAACCCAGCTCCCCCTCTTTCCTCTCCCCTGATTTATTTTGCATCAGTCTGTAAAAACAACACATAAGAAATTCCCTTTATGTGGATAAGGAAGGGACTGACAATGTAGCCCCCTGGGGTGTGGCCTACAGCTCCTGTCACACAGGTCTGTGAGAGCTGGTGGCCTGCACAAGGGGTTGGAACCTCAGCCTCCAGGGGCTGTACTTCAGGTTACTCATGGCTGTAAAGGAGGAAGAAGGAGTCTGTTACCAGGGCCAGTTTCTCCTGAGGCTCTGGAGGGAGGGACTCTTGCAACCACAGCAGGGCTGGTGTTGGGTTCCTCCAGAGAGGTGGAGCTGGTGAGATAGGGGCTTCCACCGGAGCTCTGGTGAGATAGCCAGATTCCAAAGGCCCAGGGTGGGGTGGGGTGGAGGAGCTACTCAAATCTGGGATTTTTTCAGTGTGGGAGATAGTACTGATTTTGAAAGTAAGCTTCCTCAATTCCAAAACAAAAGCGAAAAGACACTTGTTTGCTCTTAGGGGAAATTCCCAACCCCTTCTGGAAAACCCCTCCTTGCTGTTCCTCTCCTAGTTAAGCCAGAGGTGTCAGCTGAGCAATGGCGCAGCAAGCTGTGTGAACACAAGTCAAGCAACCCTTACTCACTCCTCACAAACTCCCTCTCTGGGTGCCAGATCCCAGACCTGGGGTCAGACTTGGGGGGGTTGCATTCCATTTCTTAGCCCAAATTACAGTTCTTTAATAAGCCATCCATCTGTAAAATAAAGCTATATCCACTTAAAAACTTCTTTTTCAAAGCAAAAGAACTGAGAAAAATTAAACGTTGAATCTTTCTGAGCCTCAAAAAAAAAAAAAAAATAGGGGGAATAGGGCTGAGGAGATGGCTTAGAGGGAAAAGTGCCTGGGGTCCAAGCGTGAGGACCCGCTCAGGAGCCTCTTAAACCAGCCAAGTCTGGATACAGTGGAGCCCAAGATTGCCCTCTGGCTTCACAGGGTACCCTGACACTGGCACACACACTGAGCAGATACTTTTCAAATGAAGGCTGCAACCATAAAAGAGAGCTATTAGGAGCTACCTCCTTCAGTCGTGAGCTTTGCCTGACTGAGCCTAATCTGCATGAAGAATGGCTCTGTGGTCCAGCACTCTGGTTAAGAAAGCTAACAGTCTGTGGAATTCTCACACCGATTTTCCGGGAGCAGAGAGGTTGAGGCCTATACATAGACTCCGCCTGTCTGAAGAGAAAGAGGTCTTGGGGATATTGGCACAGTGAAGGTGGAGATGTAAATCGCTTTAAACATTTGGAAGGTACTTTTGGGGCAAATGCGAGCGACGAAAGTTACTATATTTGTAGCCTTTAAACCAGAATCCTTAGGACATTTTTCGGCCAAGAAAACAATCAAAGGGTCACGTACAGATGTATATGCATCGTCGTGAATTTTTAAAAGTATATTATAAATGAGAAGATGCTTCCTTTATAGATAGATAGCATTGTGTTGAAAAATTCAACCAGACAGGGAGAGTAAACTAATTCTGTTTATTTATAAGGTGAAATATTCAGTTGCTACAGAAAATAGTATGACAGGACTGGGTTGTTTTTTATACAAAGATTGCATTATATACTATTAATGCAAAAAGAACAGATTTTTAAAGTCCATTTTAAAATGTATACATTATTTTCTTGCATAAAAATTCAGAAAGCATTTGAAAAACTACATCTAAAATACTGGCAGAGACACGTCATTGACAGGCTGATTGCGCCTTCTTTGTTTCCTTCTGTTATCTGAATTATTACAAGTTCACATTTCTTTAATAAGACAGACTCATAAAAATAAAGCTACATTCCTTAAGTTTTTAAAGCAGAAATGTTGAGAAAAACAAGCCCTTAGGATTTAGCAGGGATGAACATAATGGAACTTGCCAAAAATCCTGGCACTTGGAGGCTGAAGCAGGAGGATCAGAGTTCAAGGTCAATGTGGGCCACATAACACTCTGTCTCAAAGACCCAATAAGTGGAAAACAAAGTTAGCAGATGCAGGTGTGGATTCTTTTCCACTATCACCTTATTACCCTTCTTTCTGAGCTGGGGTGTGCAGAATGAGGGCCTCGTGAGACATGGCATGTCCAAAAACCCAGGAATAGAATTTCACATAGCGTACTCAGTAAATAATATTTAAAAATAGAATAAAAAACAAAAACAAAAGTCTGGTTTTGTGTTGGTGATTTTTCTACAAAGGACAGAGAGGCCCTGCCACCATACTGGCTAGTCCTTAGAAGTGGGTGGAGTCATTTAGAGGATTGACAGAATCAGCCAGGAGGCAGGGCTACCAACAACCAACCGTCATTGCTCAGAGCTTGCCTCAGTTTACTTAGTGATCAGGCCTCCCCCAGGCTTTGTGTGTGTGTGTGTGTGTGTGTGTGTGTGTGTGTGTATGTGTGTGTGAGAGAGAGAGAGAGAGAGAGAGAGAGAGAGAGACTTGCCCAGCAACAACTCCGTGTTTACACACACACACACACACACACACACACACACACACACACAACACCTACCTACAGTGAAGGCCATACAATTTAAATAACTGTTCCTCTAAGCCAGTAACCAATTCTCTTTCTCTCTGTGTGTTTGTGAATTAAAGGGAACCCCTCCATCTTCCCCACCACCTCCTCCTCCATGAGTCTCTTTATGAAGCAAATAACCTTGAACTTGAACTTCTTAGGAAACTGGATTTTTCTATCAAGTACACATGAGAGAGAGACAGGAGTTACAAGTCGGCAGGCAAGTTCCTTCTCCCTCCAGGGTCCTGGCTGCACCCTGTGGACAAGTCCACTTAACCATGTGACCTTCTGGCTGGTCTTTTGCTATAAAGGGCACACTTCAAGTGACACGCTGACTTCATCCAGAATATCTCATTTACCTCCCATGTGACAGACCCATTTGGGGAAATTTTTTATTATTGGGGATTTGCTGCAGCTGGAGCAAATCTCCTCAGAAATTTCCATGTTGTCAGGTTCTTTTGTGAAGGGCTCTGAGGAGGCTCAGGAAGTTTGTGGCTTTGGAATAAATACAAGCTTTGTGCGCAGCCTTGAATCTCCAGTGTTTGTTTGAGCAACAAATCTGGGGTACAGACTTGAGCTTCACCCCAAGGACAGTGAAACGGACCGACTTGAAAGCTGCCCTCTCACCCAGCCCATTACTGCCTCCCAGAAGCCAACACGAGCAGCTAACAGACATATTAACTACAGTGTTTGTATTTCATTATCCATAATCTCTCTCAAATGAAAAAATTCCTTTCGAAGCTTTAACACTACCTCTTATTATTTTGGTTATTTATTTCTTCCCCTGAGCCAAGGTAGCCACCTCCACCTCACTCTGGATCTTTCTCTATGTCCTCGAGTACTTTCTCATTCTGTACAGCTGCTGATATCTGCACGGGCAGGGCTGGTCTAGAGAATGCCACCTCTGCTTTCTCCTTCAGCCTCCAAGTCTTCATTGCATCTCCTCAAATCCACAGGGGTCGGGGGTGGCATGGAAATCTAGACAGTGGAATTAATTTTCTGAGTCCAAGGGGAGAGAGTGAATGGGGGGAGGGGAACAGTAGCTTCATGTCTCCCTCCTATCCCTGGCAAACATGGAAAAAAGGTTCTCTGGCATCCATCTCTCACACGGCTGACTACTGGTGAGGGTGTGGAAGAGCTCCCTGGCTAAGACCTTTGTTCAGAGCCGTTTAAGGTGTAGCCTGGGTCTCGTCTGCCTTTCTGGGTACACAGCTGTCTGTGGAAGAAGAGAGTATACCAAAAGCAGAATTCTTAGGTCCTATAAGGGTGTCACACTCAACTTCGGGATTTGGATTTGAACACAGGGATGCTTGCACCCAGAGAAACTGGATTCCTTGGCAGGCAGGCCCTTCCTCCCTTCATGCTGCTGATGTTTATGACACAGATTGAGGGTGTTCCCAATCTTAGGGCTCTTGCCCCTTTCTTTCTTGTGTCTGCCATACTCATTAGCTCTGCCTGTGGCCCATTCCCTTCTTTCAGGCCTGCCCTGCCCTTCTCTTTCAGGAGGCGGACCCTTCCTTTGCTTATCTCCTTATGGAAAGGTTTACCTGTATCTTGTCTATTTCTTTAACTCTGCCTCTTTGGCAAGGGAGGAAGCAGGGGGAGGCTACAGTGGGATATTTTGGGGTCCACGACACAAACAGGGATCCCACATATTGAGGGACTAAATGAAGAAGGGATTTGCAGTTGGTGCTGTGTATCAGAATATGCTTTTTCCGGGCATGGTGGGTCTGCCCCTGGTGTATCTTCTGACTTTGCACCCCAGCGCGTCTCCTGAGCTATTCTGGTGGTATGTGGAAACCTAAATGCTGCTTCGTGCCACAAAGACAAGAAATACAACATTTTGTGGAGAAGAAACATCTCAAATCCTGCTGACAGCATTTTCACTATTAGCGGCAAACAAATCAACTATAATTAAAATGCTGTCAAAGTGATTGGAGATTTTTCTCACACTTTCAAAGTTCCATATTTCATGAGTGGATTATCCAGGCCAGAGAATTTGCCACCTCCCGGAGTGCCTTTCTTCCAGAAAGCTCAAAGACAGCTACAAACACTGTCTTATTAATCCTTACATTAAAACCTGCAGGGAAAATCGGAGGAAATGCCATCACAGCCGCTTGCAGCGCCTAAAAACTCCCAACAAAGAAGCCTCCTGAGACTCGTGGAGCTGCCGTGTGGGTCGGCACAGTGTCGAGGTCTCTGGCCAACACAGGCCCAGAGCCAGGCCACCTGCTTCTTGGGTCCAACCTTTACGGAGAAATCTCCTTGCTGTAGGACTAGCTCTTTATAAAGAAGTACATTTCATTTCCTTGAATTTCTGCCTTCCATTGTTGCTCATTTAGTAAGCAAATCAACGGAATGTCACTGTATTTTGCTGAGTAGTTACTATGGGGCCGGACCCACCAGTTTAGATATTATTTCATTTAATCCTAATTTAATACAGACTGGTCATGGTTACAACTCAGGTTGACAGCCCAAACT
The DNA here is from genome assembly GCF_000317375.1 of Microtus ochrogaster. Lineage (NCBI taxonomy): Eukaryota > Metazoa > Chordata > Mammalia > Rodentia > Cricetidae > Microtus > Microtus ochrogaster. The sequence continues at coordinate 45,936,484 of NC_022030.1, forward strand.
CACAATGAAGAAGGGTCAGAGGTGAGATTTAAACCCTTGGCACACAGACCTCACCTCCTTTCCTTTGCTTCATTATCTGGATACATCAGATTGCTGCAGCACAAAGGCATGAGAGGGGCCAGGTGGAAGGAGCCTTCTATCCTTAGGTTTCTATAAAGTGGGCAGAAGTAGAAAGCAGCTTCACAGAACCTTGCTCTTTTTACTTAGCCATCCCTATTAAACTAAGCCTGCAGGACATGCCAAAATTAATAGACAGGTCACCAGTGAGAACAGTGATAGACAGGTCACCAGTGAGAACAGTAAGCAGGTTTGAAATGTGTGGCTGTAAGATTTGCCCATTGGAAATGGTGGAAATGCAGCTCCAGTGTTCAGATGGAATAACATATTAATATCTGTAAGCGCAGTTTTTTTATAAGTGTGTGTACACTCGAATGTGAACATATGGCCCAGCGAGTGAGAAAATAGAATCCAGTGTATTTAGAAGAGCTTCAAGTGCCATCCACATATTCTGAGTCCACAGATCTCCAATATGGTCCATGCAGGAATTTCAAAGGGCTGGGCAGCCCCTACAATCACACTCTGAAGCTTTGTGTCTTCCCATGCAGGTATATTTTTCTAGGGACAGGATCTGTGATAAGACCAAGCTGAAATAACTATTATAGAGATCCATGTCTAAAAAGCCATGATGTACTCTGGGGAAAAGGACAAGAAGTGGACTTTGTGAAGAGAGCCAGTTCGTGTGTGGCATTAGCCACTAGCGAAGCTGGAGATAAGACACCCACCTTCACCCGGTCTCAGTTGTTCATCTACAAAATGAGATAACAACAGCCCCACTCAGGTCCAGCAAAGACCCCGATGCCTGAGAGAGAGGTTTTATTTTTATTACAGCCACCATGTTAACAAGACACGGTGGTAAGCATGGGTGAGAAATGAGCTGCGTTTGTGTACACACACACACACACACACACACACACACACACACACACACACACAGCACCTGGAGTTAGAAAAGATGCCATGAACAACCCTAGCTACAGCATAGCTACAGTCCAGCGCTGCCAACCTTGGGGGTGGATTTCCACAAATCTACCTTTTGCACAAATCCATGTACTTGAGTTTGGAGATTTATTTCAGTCTTGAAGTTCTGAGCTTGGGATCTGGGTCCAGGCTGCCAGGGACGGGTTCAAAGCTACTTATCTCCCATTTGCTGGGTTTTGTTTGTTTTAAAACAGGATTGCAGGTAGCTTAGGTTGACCCTTCTTTGTTATTGAGAATGGCCTTGAACTCCTGCCTGCTCTCTTTTATCTCCTGAGTGTGTGTGTGTGTGTGTGTGTGTGGTGGTGGGGGGGGTATATGGGAGATGGGGATTGGGGCAGTGGAGGGCGGGTAGAGAGTTGTATACCTTGTCTACTTTATGTAGCACTGGGAAGTGAACCCAGGGATTTGTGTATTCTGGGCAAACATTCAATCAACTGGGCTACATTTCCAGTCTGGAAAGTTCTTTTATCTATCTATCTATCTATCTATCTATCTATCTATCTATCTATCTATCTATCTATCTATCTATCTATCTCCATCTATCCATCTATCTTTCTATCATCTATCTATCTGTCTGTCTGTCTGTCTGTCTGTCTGTCTGTCTGTCTGTCTTTAAATGGTGCTGAGTTGAACCTAGGGCATGAGGGCCTGTGTGCTAGGACACTCCACTGCCATTGATTCATACTTCCAGTCTCTTTTGCTGTGTTTTGAGCAGTGGGGCGCCCATTCTGCCCTCAGTCAACTGAGCTGAGGCACAGGAGTAGCTCAGTATCGCAGTTGGCATACAGCCCATCCTCACTGAGTAGAAGTGTCCACCGCTGCTAGTGTCATCATTATTATTCATGTACCTCTGTGTTCCCAACACTCTAGGATTGTTTGTGTGTTTGCATCAGGACCCAGTGCTGTTTCCACAGCAGCTGTTTGCGGTTGCACTCTCTGCATCCTTCGTTTCTTCAAAGCACAAATCTCTGATGTTTGCAGGTTTTCATTGGCGGTCCCCTCCCAGGCAGGGTCACCATGCTTGTTAGAAAAGAGGAAATCTGACCACCCAGCAAAGGAAGCATGCACAGAGAATAACCCAAAACAAACTGGAGGAATTATTCTAAAAAACCTTGAAGGCAAGAAAGTGGAAACTGCAAATGCCATCTATTTATAATTGCTGCTTGTTTTTCCGCAGAAGCCCTGGGATGATGTAGAGGCCGCAGAATCTCATTGTTCCTCAGGTTGCAGGCTGCCAAGAACACTCTCAACGTGAGGAAGCAGGCTGCTCCAGACGCAGCTCTGAGAAGCCTTGCTGTGGATAACTTTCAGAAAGTGAAGGGCACACAACAAAGCCTCCAACACTTCTGCCCTGACCCCGTAGGTACACACTATTTCCCCTCTGCTCTGGCTTCCCAGCAAGGTACATTCCTGAGGCCAAAAAGCCACTGATCTGTTGGACTTCTGCACTCAGGAGGCTGCTGGGATGGAACACTTACGTAAGGGATGGCTTTTACGCAACTGGTGAAGTTGAAGAATGGAGGCTGACTCTTTTGGGCACGATTGTCAGACTTCCTTTAGTCTGTCTGTGACTATAGAACCTCTGTCCTTTGGTGTCCACTTCAAGAATCCCTTGTTAGCATTTTGTAATGATGCCAGAGTACTAAGAAGATAAGAAGAACTCCCACGGTTTACATTCACTTCTTTCTTTTCAGAGGCAGCAGCAACAACTCATGCTCTGATGTTGAAAGTGGTACCCGACAGAGCCGAGTCTATCATGTTCTACCTTGATTTACCTCACCTCATAAATGGGCGCAGGGCTCGTAGCGCATCACCTCTTGGGACCGACTAGCGGCGTAAGGCAACTGGTAGTCATTGAGGGGAAATAAGAGCACGTCATCCTGGGGCCCTGGTGTGCTGGCAGCATCCCTTCACTTGCCTGAGAGAAGGGCTCCCTCTGGGTAAGGAGTTCACTAACTCTGCCTCCCGGTGGAGCCAATTGTAAGAGAGAAATCATAACCTCCCATCTGTCCGAAAAATGGAAGCCTGCTGGGAACAAGAGAGCTAGGCACCAGGGAACCAATCACTGTGTCAGAGTTCATCTGCATTTTCCGGGGATGGGTTTCCAGAACTGGCAAGACATAAAACTTGTCTGAAAAAATGTGCTCTGAAGAATTCCAGGACAGGGGCACCCTGGCCTTTGGGAGCGGCTGGCAGGTGTGACAGCCTGATTTGGGATCCTGTTCTCTTGGCGCTTCAGGTTACAGAGGTGTGGAAATGACAGTCCCACACTAATGTCCAGGACGAAGGGGCTGTTGCCACGCCAGGGTGGAGATTCTGAATGTAGCCCTTGGTGGCCAGTCATGTGGAACTACTTCCTCCTCTGGAAAAGCCACTTGGACCCTGCGCCCTGATGTGTGTCCTGACTGCCCTCGGTCAAGTCAGTCCGGTCAGGAATGCTGCTCTGGGTTGAGGCCCAGGGTTGGTTGGATGGACAGCACTCCGGACTGTGGGTGCTGTGAGACAGTTCCACTGAACCGTGAAGAAATATGTCTAGAAAGTGCACAGCTTCTATCTACAAGAGAAGCAGCTTGCCGGAAGTCTCCGAGCTGGATGGAAAGAAACAGTATGGGTTGGACTTAATGGACTTGTATTTATCCCGAAGCTCTAAACAGGCTATTTGTTTTGTGTATGGATCTGCCGGCTGTCTGGGCACCATATTGGAGAGACCAGTGGGAATCCCATGGCATAGGAAGGCGTTGAGCCGCGTGTGGATAAGAGGCCAGCTTGGGAGGATGTCATACTGGAGACCCCAGAAGAGAAGTCTATCCCCCAGCACTTAACCCAGCCGCTGTTCTGAGGTTGGGCAGAGCCTTCTATCTGGCAGGATCTCAGTTTCCTGAGGAGACCCCCCAAAATAATAATAATAATGATAGTAATAATAGTAATGATAATAATAATACTTTCTCACCCTCCTACAGTCTCAGAGGCTGACGCACAGATAAATCACTTTGAACTTTCAGATGAAAGGTGCTCTGTAAACCAGAGGGCTCATCAACTGTAATTGTTACGGTAATTATTTTAATGATGATAATGGGAGAATGGGGGAGGGGTAGGAAGGAAACCTCCCACCTTGAGACAAAGAAAACCTCTCCCAGTCAAACCTGGGCCTCGCTTCCTTCTGCCCTATGCAGTCTTCATCCCTGGGTTGAAATATTATTTACTGCTTTCTTTCCCAATAAAACAATTATGTGCTCCAGGGTTCCCCTCCCACTCACTCTCCGTGGTGTCGGGCTTGGCCCTGACAGCTCAGCCATGAACTGTTTACACGGCTCTCTCACCCGCCCAGAACCTGGTTCAGCTCCACTGACACTAAAGTCAGGAGCGTTCTCTGTGTGTGAGGAATCAATTACTTCCGCTGACACTCCATTACTGGCCTTCACAGCTTCAGATTCCAGATGGAAAGAAAAGGTGGTGGTGGAGACCCAAAGAGGGTGGTGAGCATGTGTGTTTGTGCATGGGGGTGTGCCTGTGGGGGGTGGGTTTATGGTGTGTGGTGTGTATGGTCTATGTGTGCTGTGTGTGTGTTGTATGTGTGCATGTGTGTGTGGTATGGGTATGGTGGTATGGTGTATGTATGTATGGTATATATATATATGTGCATAGTATGTGGTGTGTGTTGTGTGTGTGTGTGTGAGAGAGAGAGAGAGCATGCGTGTGCCTGTGTGAGGTGTGTGTATGGTGTGTGTATGTGTATGTGGTATGGGTATGATGTGTATATGTGTGGTGTGTGTGCCTGTATGGCATATGTGCGTGTATGGTGTGTGTATATTGTGTGCAGATGTGTGGTGCATATGGGTATGGTGTGTGTGTGTGTGTGCGTGCGTGTGTGTGTGTGTGTGTGTGTGTGTGTGGAGTTCACGGGATTAGGAGGCAGATGGAGACTACTGACTGAATCTGGTTTCCAGCTTGCCCTTTAAGACCTAGAGAAACTCCTCTTTCCTCAAGTGCCTCGCACCATCCACAAGTGACCAAGCAGCAGGAAGAGGCTGAGCAAGGCTATAAAAAGAGGACAGTGTCTAAAGGAGTCAGGCCAGTGTTGCCGGGTGCTGGACAGCAGGGGACTGCCTTCAGCAAGTTGACATAGGCACACAGAAGCAGCTAGGGTCACCTGACTTCCAGTCAGACCACTGTAGTACAGGGTGTGCTCTCCCAAGGCCTCAGTATTTCTTTCTGGTCAGTGGGACTAATATCGGTGCTGGGTGCAGAGCTTGCTCTGGGAGGTAAACGTGGACAATATCTTATGTCTCTGGGAACGCCATCGGTGTTTGCTGTTGTCTTACTGATCATCTTCCCCCACGACCGTACGTCTGGGCCTCTAACATACAGAGCTGAGAGAGTCAGACAGCTGCCGAGATGCCGAGCACAAAGCCACGAAGACAGGGCATTAAGGAATCGTGTGTTTTTTCTTTTATCATGGGATCCCCTCAAACCTAAGTCAAACCTGGATCTATTTCTTTTTCCTTTTTCTTAGTTTCTTAAAATTTAATTTTGACCTGGCTAACTTTTTTTTCATGATTTTTTCCTTCTAGGAAAAAATTTTGATGATGTAAATTGAATACAGCCATTTATTCTGCAATCAGCTGGGGTAGGTTGTGAGCCAAAAGGTCTCCTAATGAAGGGCGATTATGAAGTTCTTTTTCTCCTCTGAAAGACAAGACAAGGCCTGTGAATGCACAGTGATTTATCTAGGCAGGAATAGAAAAATGGAATTAAGTTATCTCTTGAGGGTCTCCCATCAAGGTCTAGATTCCTTACTTCTAAAACAAACAAAAAGAGCAGATTTTTCCCCCTATAGGACTCATGGCCACAGGAAAACACAAATCCCTCTGTAGAGAAGTCTGAGGTCTTGACGTGTTATCTTCCTTCCCTGCCTTACCGCCTCCACACCGTTATCTACTCCCTGTCCCTCTGAATTTCTTGAGACAGCCTGCGCTGTAATTAGATGAGAGAATTTCACGGAGTTACATGGGGCGAGGTGCTGTTCCTCTGGGATCCCCAGCTTTCAAGAAAGTGCCAAGGTTGAGAGGCAGAGCAAGGGGGATCGCGTATGATAAAATCTCAAGTGATTTTCTCAATCAGAAGATAAAACACATTGTTAAGAAAGACAGCCATAGTGAAGATCGCTTGCAGGGCGAGAGTTACGATTGCAACATCGAATGTTTAAAAACAAACAGCCAAAAATAACTGTTGTCCCAACTGCTCTCCTCTAACCTTGGTGAGAGAAGGAGAGCAGTCTGTGTGTGGCTGTTTTCCCCTTCTTGGGTGAGCTGAAGTTGCTGGGCAGAGGGAGTCCTTGGTCAAGGCTGTGGCGGACGGACAGGTCAGCTGGTAGCTGGGCCCTGGCTAACGGGGTTAGTCCCATTATTGCACCATGCTCCCAGAGGTGGGTCTGTTTCTGTCATTAGGAGGGTTGTTGCAATATAGAAAAATATTAATGCTCACTGGAGCCCCAGAGAATGGGGACATTTCTGTGGTGGGTAGGCAGTAAATCTGTCACAATGTCATGAGTAATCAACCCAAGGGTCTCTCCTGAGCCAGCATGAGGCATGCTCTTGCACCACAGAGACTGGCTCTGTTCCGACTTCAGGCAACCCCTACTGAAGCCACATCTCCAAATGGGTAATTTGGTTTCTCTCTCAAAGAAAAGAAAAGAGATCGAAAGTCTGTGTAAGACCAAGTTGATGAGGACTTGATCCAGCTTGTTACCTGGACTTTCCCAGAGCAAAGCACACTCTCAGGCATTGCACTAAGGACATCTGGACACAGGGAACATAGTCTGAAGAGACTACAATAGCAGGGAGGGTGGGGGCGCAGAGGCCCCATAATCTCAGCCTTTCCTGCTTCCTGCCCTAGGTCTCTCTCCTGAGGAGGAGGTGGAAGTGGCCTGGCCAGGAAGTAGAGTTAAGTAACATCATCGGGCACCTTTTGCCAGGAAGAGGGTTTATAGCAACAAGTCACAAGGGCAGCCTTCTTTTGCTCCTGCCCTTACAATCTTCATAGTGAAGGAAATGGGGGTCAGCAATGGTGATGATTGTGCTTCCCAGAGCGACCGCTTGCCCCTCTTCAGGTTGTTCAGTGTGCCACCCTCTGCTGGGGCCATTAGGCCTACACCCTCCCCCCTGCCTAGAAGACTGCTCTAGGGTCAGTATAGGCGCCTCCCTGCGTCTTGCAACCTTGGCCTGGATCTGGGCACTGTGGACTCATATACCAGGTTCCCATCATGCCACAGTCATAACACGCAGCGTAGGGGAGGGAAGGCAGACACCCTAAGAGTAAAGAATGCAGACTGAAAAATAGGGTTCAAATCCCTCCCCAGCTCCTTCAGAGGGCCGGGTCTAAGGCCACTTGCTTGAGCCCTGCAAGGCTATGTTTCTTCACTGCAAGCAGGAAAGAGGGTGGCCACTTCAAGTGTCTTCCTGCCACTATTAATTGGGACAAAGAGTGTGAAGTGCCAATCCACGGCCAGGCTCAGAAGTTCTATGCCAGCTGGGGCAACATGACCTCATCACCTCCTACTCTGGAATCCCAAGGTCTACCAGGTCAAAGGGTATGGTATACCAACCTCTATATTTCAAAAAGGGGCCCTCAAGATTGTACTAAGTCGGTACTTGTTCAGAACTTCCTGGGCGTAGAGTGAATGGCCTGGGTCATTTTGTTGGTGACAGACTCAAGTTAGAGTAGTTAGCAACATTTATAGCCTAGATTTTATGATCTTTTTGTAATCTTTGATGGGAGAATGGGAAAAACAGCCCTGCCTGCCTACCAACACTGTTCATACTATACTTACCTATACCCTGGTGCAATCAATGGTAAAATATCAATAAATCAAGCATTGGCACACAACCACTCCGGTCCCTCCAGGGCTATGTGTTGCAGTTCAGAGATGAGGTAGGAGGCCTGTGCCACTGGAGAGCTTGCCCATAAGAGCTAAGGTGGTTTGGAGTAGGGGCCAATAAAAGACAAGAAGATGGAGTGAGGAGCCCAGGGGAAGAGTGGGCAGGGAAGGAGGGACAGTGAGTGCTGTCAGAGCTCAGGTGTCCCCACAGAAGGAAGGCTGTGTTCGGTTCCTGGAGGTGTTGGCTGTTTACCGGGCATGGGAAACACTAGTTGTTCGGCGGGGAGGGACCAAACTATCGAGATCTGGTTTCTTTTCTCTGTTTAGCATATTGTTAATTTATTAGGCCAGGAATCTGCTATTTGTTTTAAAATATGGTCTCCTACAGACACATCTTCTAAGACGTAGAGGGTCCCTCAGCAGGTAAGTAAACACAGGAGCACCTTGTTTAGCTAGGACACTTGGCCAGAGGTCAAATACCCACACCCAGAATGTAGCAGACTGGGGAGAGCAGAAGCCTCGAGAACTATGGGTGCTGTTTTGTGCTCGGTCAGGGTAGAGTCAACTTTACTCCGATGTAACCTTGGCACAATGAAGCAAATGAGAAATGTTGACCTTGAATTTGCACTGGCTTAGGGTTAAAATCTTGAACCCCAGGACCTAATTTTTAACACAGACAGCAAATATTTTCTATAGCAAATTTGATACATAGGAAAAAATAAATAAAAGTCAGAAGAGGAAAGCTGTAGGAGAAAGGCTCCTCATAAGAAGTGATGGCAAGTGTACCAGGAGAAGGGGCTGAGAGATGACTCAGCAGTTCAGAGCAGGCTGCTCTTCCAGAGGTCCTTAATTCTGTTCCCAGCAACCACATGGTGGCTCACAACCATCTATAAGAGGATCTGTTTTCACTACTGTCAGGTCAGGGAACCCTGATGGCTCTTCAAGCTGATAAGGGAGAGGGACTTGATCGGGGGAGGGGAGGGAAATGGGAGGCGGTGGCGGGGAGGAGGCAGAAATCCTCAATAAATAAATAAATTTAAAAAATAAAAAAAATAAAAAAAAAACGGTAAAAAAAAAAAGAGGATCTGATGCCCTCTCCTGGCCTGCCAGTACATATGTAGAGCTTCTCATACATAAACAAATAAAAAAGTTCAAAAAGAAAAATACTGGGATAAAATAGTCTCAAGTTTCCCATGATACAGTGCAAAGGCATTTAACATGCCTTTTAACTTACTGTGATGACATCAACAAGAGACAACAAAGCAGTTGTCACGGTTTTGAGAAAGGGGTAAACTGATGACTTAAAGTTTAAAAGCTCAACAAGAACCCCAATGTGGACTGAAGAAGTGGCTCAGGGTTTAAGGGCACACACTGCTCTTGAAGAGGCCATGAGCTCTGCTCACAGCACCAACATCAGGGAGTTCACGATGGGGTCTTGTGCCCTCTCCTGGCCTCTGCCAGTACTGCACTCAAGTGCTCACATCCCTAAGTGTGAGTCACATCCAAAGAGAACATTACTTGGACTCCATTGCTCAGGAAGAAGCGAGCAATCACTATTTTGAATTATCAAGAATGAAAAATTACTCTTCTTAACTGTTGGCTTTAAGAGAACAGGGAAGTGTGGCATGTAATTTAAGACATTCTGGGACTTTTCACCAAGGAACTCCACCCAGAAAACCACCGTTCCTCAACAGTGCTCATTTTGATATGAATGAGGTCATTTTGTTCTGAGTCTATGTAGACTTACATGTGAGGCCGCTGGCCTAAGAAATGTACTTTCATGGCTTGCTAGTGGCTTTAGAACTTCCTAAAAATATTTTCAAGATACCTATTTGGTAAGTACTTGTTCTTTCAAGGAACTAGCTTTTGATTTTAGTTACATCTGGTTGGGCCTCTGCAATGGCGTGCATGCATGCGTGTGTGTGTGTGTGTGTGTGTGTGTGTGTGTGTATGTGTGCATGTGCATGCCTGCTTGAAGATTGGTGCTTGTAGGATGGCATGTTGGTAAGTGCTTTAAAAAATACATACAGTTCAAACTTTAGAAATGGAAAAATACTCAGCCTGTGTGTGTGTTTCTAAAACCATAATATTGAACCCTCTGGCTGACCTCTCTGTCTGCCGAGGCAGCAGCCTCCTGGTATCTTCTGCTCCCAGGGGGGATGGATTGGATTCTCTCTTGTTTGCCCAGACAGCCCTGAGTCCTGTCTTTCTGTCCCTTGACACAGGCAGCTGGCAATGCCACAGCAGCCTTTGCTTCTGCCTGTGGCTGTTACCAGGTCCTCAGGACAGCATGCTGGTGCTCGGGGTTTGGCTCTCTGTGGATAGCCCGAGGGAGGAGGCAGGCAAAGCTAACAGAGAGGGTGGCTTTGGATTGTACTGGCACAGAACGGCTGACGCTCGTGAGCGAAATTTTCCGAGCAGACAGCAAGCTTCAGTGGAACAAAATGAACAAGTAGTGGTCAGGAAAAGATCTGTCTGGGGTTTGCTCAGTGACAGTCTTGACATTTGGGGTAGAGACTCCAAACTACAGAAAGACAAAGGTTTAGGTACCACACACCAGAATAATCCTTCCTGTCAGGGCCCTGGTCTTTGGTCAAAGGGCAATTTCTGTAGTTAATTGCATGAACAGAAGGCAGAAGAAAAATCATGGGCAGTCATGAAGGCCTTCATTTCCCCTTTCTGCAAAGAGCTATTGCCCAGCTGCAGAAGGGCAACGGAGGCGGATTTCTGTTGGGTGAGGGAGCTACTGCTTCAATTTTGAGGTAGACAATTGAACATGTCCTCAAGATGCAAAGAATGGTAGGTTGATATCTTCTGATAGAGAATGCTATCGGGAACTCTTCGGAGGAAAAAAATGCAGTGTTGGGGGAGGAGTCAAGGAGTGTGAAGCCGAACAACTCTGCCTGGGATTTAGAGAAGTGAAGTGCTCTTTCCCAGGAGAGCAGAGGAAGGCATTGGGAGGGGAAAGCCCCTCATTCTGCGTGCAAATGATCGCCAGTGAAAGACTGAGACCAGATATGGCCTTCTAACTCTGGGAACTCACGAGAGAGCCAGACTTTGGGAAGTGGAGAAGTGTGTGTGTGTGGAGGGGGACCGAGAGCAAGACTAAGTGGAAGAAGCTTAACCCTAGAGGAGCCTTGCAGACAATTTGACACTGGGGGGAAGAGATTCCAGAAAGAGCTTTTTCTGACCTCTTCGACCTTTTAGGTTGAAGCCAGCAGCACGGATGGGGAGTGCAGAGGAAAACAGGAAGCTGCCTAGGAAGGCGGAGAAACTGGGAGATAGCCTGTAACTTGCCTGTTTCCTCTCTTCAGGCTCCCGCAAGGGTGAGGTTTGTGTCCCTTCTGCTGACCAAAGCTCCACACCAGGCTCTCCCCACCCTGGGGGATGGTCCTGGGGCTGGAGTGTGCTTCCTTAGTCTTGCAGTCTTTCCAATGTATTTGGAACTTTGTTCCTTGATATCTGGGTCCAACCATCTTAAAAAAAAACCGGGCCCTTTCCCTCTGTCATCGTGAATATCCATAGAATAGTCTCTTAGCAATTTCCCCCAGAGATTCTGCTGGTGTCAGCAGGACCGAATTTGGCCCTCCATCCAGAGAGATGCTTAGTCAAATTTCTCGGCGCTCCTTCTCAGGCACCCTGTACCCTATGCTTCAGCTGGTGCCAGCCTTCTGTAGCCTAGCCAAAGGTTCCCAGAACCAAAATACCTTTTCCAGAAACTGTACTAACCCCAAGTCTTTGTAAAGTCCACTGTTAGGGAAGTGGGAGCCCAGGGATGCTGAGTCAATGTGTCTGGCGTGTCTGTGTAACACAGACAAAGGGGAATTCACATGCTGTGTCATCCAGGCAGCCAGCCTGGCCCTGGAATTAGAAACCCCATCTCATCCTGTGACTCTTGATCCCATGCAGCCTCCATCCGGGAAACTTTTGGTTTTCAACAGGGACTACCTCCTGTGAGAAGGAAACCATTCTGTAGGTGCAAAATGGTCCTGGGAGGGTAATAAGGACAACAGTTCACCAGGCCTAGAGTTTAGCGTTAGTTACAGACAGGCCTCGTTTCCTAAGGAGGAAGTGCTGGCCTGGACAGAAGCCTGTTCTGCAATGGAGGCCAGGAGTGTCGCCTGCTCTCTTAGGCCTGTCCCACAAGCTGTCCCTTTATTAATCATTCAGGACTCACAAGTTCTTGGTCACAGTAAAGAATGCTTATCCAAAACGTAAACACAGAACACTTACTGGGGCTCATGGTACAAAGACCAAAACTGTCACTGGTACCTTCTCTCACCTTTGATGACGACTCTGTCATCTCTGTTCTCCGCATGACTACCCTGCTTGCTCCCTCCCCCCGCCCCGCAGCACAGTGTCTCCAAAGATGATATCCTGTGCTAAGATCATCTGAGTCTCCTTGAGTGGCTGACCACTCTTGTGTTTTTGTGTGATGGTGTTAAAACAGAGATCATGATGACACTGACTTCCCAGGGCCACAGTGAGGACTGAGCGGCTTAGTTATTTGTAAAGCAATTGGAACTATGTTTGCAGAACAAATCCATACCCACATCTCTGATAGTAACCTGGGCAGCGTAGACATCAAGAATCAATTGGAGTCTCAAACCTGCCTCCATCAAGTCAGTATTTCTTACTCTTTTTAAGTAACGAGCAGTCCCTTCAGAAGCCAATCCCCAATGCTGGATATATTGAGGACCAGCTACTATTTTATTTGGGAAGCTGGCAGGGCTCCCTAATAAGGCAACGGTTGAAATGGAGGAGCTCTCCAAGGCAACGTAAATCATAGAGCCAGTAAGTAAGATTTTGTAGCCCACTTCCCACCCCCATAGAAACCCTCTCCACTGCCAACTTCTCCTTACAGGGTATCATTGTTTTCTGTACCTTATTCCACAAAGTTTTCACAATACCATAGAACCAACTCCACCCTATTTCTCCTAAAAGGTAATGTCATCTTTATGTGTCCCATTGCGGCTGGGATCCACTATTGCCCTTCATGGACAAAAAGAGAAAATATAAGGCTAGTGGCCGATGTATACGTCCCCAGACAGGAGGGTTGCACTTACTTGCAATCATGCTTCTCGATTTCAAAGTGAGGGTTGAAGTTGAGGACGATCTTCTGGTTTGGTTCAGGGGCATACACAACCCACTCACAGTTCTGGTGAGAGGGATAGTCCTGGGGGTAACCTGGGGAGGTGATGTAGCCAGCATCCTTGGAATTCAGTCGACCTCCGCAGGGTGGGTCTGGAAGAGAGAGCAACACCACCAAAGAACTTGAGATAAGCTCCAGCAGCCTCCCTCCCGGTGACCATCACTACTATTTTATGAAACTTTTATGGCAGCCCAGGAGAGATTAGTTCAACTCTTCACTCCTTGTAGCCACCCAGCCATACACACACACACACACACACACACACACACACACACACACACACACACACACACACACACACATTTATAAAAACACGAGTGTACTCTCAAGAACTCTCCCTGCCTTTTCCTGTCTCCCTTTCTTGGCTATCTGCCTCTCTTCCTTCAAGCCTCCCATCTCTATCTTTGTCTCGTAAATCCTTCATTTAATTCGGTGTCTCCTAGGCCAGCACAGTCAGCCAGCAGCCGGGCTCCAGAAACTGATGATGGTGGTTTTGTGGTACCAACCCACAAGCAAGCCTGGCAACAATTACAAGAGGTGCAGGGCGGCACTTTCAGCTTCGGGCCAAAACAGGCTCTGGAGAGTGATTAAAGCTTATTTTAAAGACCTCCCCAAACACTGAATTCCACACACCCCACAGATTTGATTTATTATTTCAATATACACCCAGTGGAAGAATCTCTATCAGAGAATCTGCTGGCTCCAATCTCAGCATTTCCACAAAGGTGTTTTGTGTTGGGTGGACAGACGCCTTAGCTTTCTCTGTGCTTTCTGCCCACCGTCCCTCTGGCTCCGTGGCCACCAGAGTGTGCTGGTGCTTCTGGAAAGGCAGAGGTAGGGGTAGAACTGGCTCCCCCTCTCCTCAGTGGGTCAGAAGGGAAGGGACAACCTTCAAAGGCAGAAAAGGTAGGTGATGACATTTCAAGATTCTCATCTATCCAGGAGGGAACTTCTGCAGTCCCTAGCAGGGGTTCTTGGGAAATAGTGGGGTTTGCTTAATACCACAGTTAGAGCAGAGGAGCCCAAGAGACGCAGTAATATTCCGAAGCCTCTTGGAGCCCTTGGTGAACGTTGTTTGTCTGTGAGCATCAATCACGATTTAATACCGCCATCTGCATGGAGCAGCATGGGCCCGTGAATTATGTATTACATCTCAGCAGACACCGGCCAGGACAGGGGTCTCTCTCCTGTGTTCCCTCAAAGAGCGAATGGGTCATGCATTTTTAACTCTACAGGTGCACTTTACCAACCCCCGTGTCTGTTGGCATTACCGTCTTCCAGCCCTCTGCTGCACACTGCCAGCCTGACAGGCTTTAAACGCGTAAATGATAGGCGTGCTGCACAATGGTGGTGGGGCACAAATCCACACAAGTAGCCTTTTTGGCATCTAGTTTCCAAGGGCTCAAACTGTGCCGGGTTGAACTGCCCAGAATCTAATGGATTCAGGTCCATTTCCTACTGGGTGGAAAACAAAAGTGAGCCGTTTCCTCGGGCTAACAGCTACAGAATCATCCTCTACCTAATGACCCTGCATCCTCCCCAGGCCTGGAGGACAATGGGGTCCATCCCTCCCACCCAGATGTAGCCAGCTCCCCTCCCTTGCCTCTGCAGCCCTTGCCTGTAGGCCTTGCAGGCGCCCCAAAGCACTCCGCCAACATGGGCACCAGTGTTTTCCAGCTGCTCATACGGTGGTCCATTAGTCTTGGCTTCCGTGGGGGGAAGGGGATGGTAGAAGCCCTCTGAAGAGGCAGACAAGCAGGTATTAGATGGCTAGCTCTTTCACCAAAGGAGCAGAAGAAAGAATGTTTTACTGGGCTAACCCCCTGCCAGTTGTTTTTGCAGAAAACTGACTGGCCTCACCCCCAAACTACGCTTTGTGTCTTGGAACTCACTGGGGAGACCTGAGCAGAGCTCCTGTTTAGTAACCTTATGGTTTCCCCAATTATGCAAGCCCCGCCCCTGCTTCTGTCAATTACTCTTAAAAGAAGACTTTCTCCCCTCAGCTCCTGAAGCCCAGGGTTGAGCTTTCAGTAATTAGACCATACACACAGGTCGGCAACAACGGAGTCGGAGCACAACTTCCTGGCAGAAAGGTTTCATTTCTTATCTGTACTCAGCGTAACTACTGCCCCACAAAAGGAATTTTGTTTAACTCCACCACACTCTGTAGCCAGTATTCTGCACTCCTGCTGTTGAAATTTATTAACTGAAAGCAAAAAGGAAAACCCTACTGCTTTCCTCTGTCTCCCCACTCCCCACACCATTTCTTTATCAGAAGAAAATCAGGACACTTAATGAAATACCCGTGGACTTGTTAGCATCTGCCTCATTGTGTGTTAGGGACCTTTCCAAGAGCCATGCATTTATAAATGGGCATTCTTGTCGAGACTGCCCTCACACGCAGAAACACACGTAGATACTCCCATCAACTGCATATACATGTCAGTTAGTCACACTTCCGTCTTCTACACGTTTGCACCCACTCATAAAATATCATACGTCACTGGCAAAGACATAGATCCACAAAGACAAATACTAGAATTTCTGTTTCTATTTTTCTTGGAGAGCATGGAATTCTTGAAAGACAGCAGTAAAAACTGTAAAGAAAACACACTAAATCCTTCTACATCTCTTCTTGATAATTGATCTTTTTATTTCTAGTTGGGGGGAGGGGGTTGCATGTCCCAATAAGAATTAGCTAGTTTCTTGTGAAGAGCTAGATCGCCCATTACTTTGTAGGCCTTTATTGTGCTCTGAAAGAGCTTCATAGATGCTTTCTGTCTTGTTTATTGTGCTCTGAAAGAGCTTCATAAATGCTTTCTGTCTTGTTTCGGAGGCATGAAACCAAGAGGAGAGGAAGCTAAACTCAAGGGCAAACCCCTTAAGGCCAGTCTCACACACCGAGGGACCCAGACCCCGATGAAGCCCGAGCCACTGAGCCTGTTTGGTGAGTTGACAAGATATTTCATTTTGCAACTATTTTGTGCACACCTTTCACCTCGGGCAAATTCATTTCCCAAAGAGAAGGGCCAAGATCCATGTGGGTGAGAAGCCTGAGGGGTGAGCCGGGCAGGTGAGGGGTCAGTGCGTGAGAGGGACCGATGAAACGCCTCTACACCACACAACTTCTAGAGAAGAGAAAGCTAATGCAGAGTTTAGACTTTTCCCTCATAGTAAATACTTACGCACTTTTATTTGAAAAGTAAAATGTCAAATATATTTTTTTTTCTAAATTTCTAGGTTCCTGCTCATATCACCTTAGTCAAACACCATCTGACTCTGCCAATGGGTTTTCTGTCACCACACCCACCCCCTACCTCCCTTCCCTTCCACCTCTCCCTACCTCTTCCCCCCAACCTCCCCCACCCTTCTACCACACCTCCACTCCCACCCCCTACCTCCCCTCCCCTCCACCTCTCCTTACCTCCTCCCCAACCTCCCCCCACCCCTCTAAAACCCCAGTCCTCTACCTCACCCCACTCCTCTACCCCCCTCCCCGCACCACTGAAGATGAAAGAATTTCCTACGCCTTCACTTAGGCCCTCCTAGAGAGCCTGAAATAGACAGAGCTCCTTGGTAATAGTTGATTTCTAGGAGATATTAGAAAATGGCAGAAGAACCCTACAAATTAGTCTGCCATCTAGGAAATTTAATTGGAGTTGTTTTAGAGGAAAAGGGTATTGCCTGAATTTGATGATAAGACGTAGAGCAGGCTGTGGGGAGAATTTTGTCTTTTTTAGATTTATTTATTTTATATGTGTTATATGTGTGAGAG
>NC_022030.1:45953530-45971732 GCF_000317375.1 Microtus ochrogaster
CCGGAACTCTCCTGGAGCTATAGATGGTTGTGAGTGACCATGTGTGTGTTGGGAACTGAACCTGAACTCTCTCTGTAAGAGCACCAAGTCTTCTTAACTAGTCATCTCTCCAGGCCCCTGTGGTGAGGACTTTTAAATAATCCGAATTCTGATGGTTGGCTTCAGCAGCTGCTGTCTTGTGACCACAGGTGAAGACCATATAGTCCCCCAGGTTAGTGGAGCTGAAAGGAAGCATGAGCAGGAACACTTGGTACCTGAACGACTCTGGGAGTAGTGAGGTGCGCGTGCAAGCATGTATGTGTATGTGCATGTGTGTGCTTACCATGAAAAGTGAAGGTGGGGGCTTGACATTGGCCAAACAAGGGGAGAAGCTTACTTTTTACTTGAGCGGAGCCTTTCGGGGTCTCACCTTTATACATTTAATTCAAGGTGTGGACTGCCTTAGGTATGTAATTGTCATGTTCTTTCCCTTTGGATAAAAGCTCTGCCCAGAATACCAAAGAACAACGGAAGTAAAAAATAAACTCACCTTGGTTGTTTCAAGGAAAGGAACCAGAAAGCTAAGAAAGTCACTTTGGCTTCTAGACTCTACCCTCATTTCTCATGGGGTTCTCTGGGACCTCCTGGATCTGCTTGAAACCCACTGAGCTTGGATCTCTGTCTGTGATTTTAACATGGCATGGAGACAAGAAGGCAGATTGGAGACATCTATTTCTCGTGTGAGTAACCCCCACTTCTCTGTGGTTTCAGTTACCTATGGTCAGTGACATCCATGCCTTGATAATCCTCCTTCTGATGCATGGTTAGGAGGTCAACAGCAGCCTAACACTGCTGTCCAGTCACTCTGAGTTATTCGCTTCATTGTGTGATAGCACACAGCATCATCAATAGGAGAAAGCATTGGCTACAGATAGACAGATGATGGTAGGTAGGTAGGTAGGTTGGTAGGTAGATAGGTAGGTAGGTAGGTAGGTAGATAATAGATAGGTAGGCTACATCCACCTAACTTTTATTGTGGCATGCAATTGTAATTGCTATATTTTATTTTTATCTATTGTTAATCTTTTACTGTGCTTCATTTTTAGATTAAACTTTGTCACAAGTACATATGCATAGCAAAAGGTGTAGTCCATTAAGCTGGACACTATTCATGGCTTCAAGCATCTTCTGGGAGTGCAGAACTATTCCTTGCAGGCATGTAGGGTTGCTATCTACCTGAGGGCCACTGTATCACTTCCCTTGGAAACTTTTTACAACTCAGTCTTTACTCACAACATAATTCCACCCTGCCCTGAATCCCACAACATTGTTTCCACCTAATTACTCATAGCAAGGCAAAGAAGATGCTCTTCTTCCCCTACTTAAACAGGAGGTTGCGACCTTCTCATACCACTTGCTGTTTCTGGGCGGTTAACTAGAATCGCACTGGGTGAGGGTAAAGAGCCTCGTAATCAAATCTAGTTTCACCACTCTCAAGCTGGGGGTCTTGGGTAAGTGAGCAGACCATGCTGAGACTCTCCTCTGAAAGGTTATTTCTAGTTCTAAAATTCAAAGGCTGTGCCATGAGTTGGGGGAAAGTTCTTATAACCTGTAAAGCAACCTCAAATTCCAAGGAGTTACTTCCTTCCAAGACAACAAGTCACATGTTCAAGGTGTTACAAGGTGTTACCTTTTGCTTCATTTACTTGGTAAAGCTGAAACAAACGCTGGGACCTCCACTTGAGCATAGCTACGCTGCATTATGGAGAGTCGAATGTCTCTCTTCATCATGTTAACTGTGTCGATGGGAGCTTTCTTACTGGCTCTCTGGCTGCTTGTTTATAAATATTATGGAGACACAGTTCCTTGTGTGAGCATGTCAACAACAGGGATGCACGAAAACTCAGACCAAGAGCAGTAGCAGCAAATCCTTCACCATCTACAGCCTTTGCTTGGGCTTTTGGCCAGATTCTGCTCACTGACTCAGGATGAGCTTCGTGGAGATGCTGCTTTATTCAAAGCGACTTCAGCCTGTCACAAAACAGTCTCATAAAATCCATGTCTTGGCTTAAGCTGGGAAGAAATGAGCAAATCCATCAGCCCAGGAATGTGGCCGGCAGTTTGACCACTTCCTCAGGCAACTAGGAGGGGGTGCAATCTACTCAATTTATGGGGCGGTGGCAGTGAGCAATGCACTCCTGAAGGCACAGCAAATGAGAATCCCCTGGAACCTTTGCCATGATAAAGTTCACAATCTGAATAAAAGGACCATCTGGGAAGGGAGGGAGACACGGAGCCAGAAGCAGGAGAGGAAGCAAGCCTGTGTGTATGGAAGGCAGGGAGAAACAGAGCAAACCCTCTGTTCCACACCCTCAGCTTGCCTTGGACACAATTGGGAGACAGGGCTGAAGCAGGGCCTTTGGCACGCCTCTTCCCCTTCAATCTGGATGCTAAAAATGACCAGGCACTTAGTCGGGAAAATGTGGGTTTGACGTGATTGCCTCCCCTGACCTCAGATCATGCCACCTATGGTAACCTTGTTATATGTCACCTTATATCATAAACAAATACAATTCCAATAGGGCAGCAAATTTAATGTCATTAGCTTGTCTTTATGTCTGCTCTTTTCCAGACCTCATTGCAAATGCAGGTTTGATGCCATTGATGAGAGATCTGGGATTGCAAATCCTGACCATTTTAACACACGTTTGGGAAGGGAAACAGAAGAAGAATAATTTTGAGGTATCTCCAATAACCAAAGGAAGGGAGGGGGAGCTAATAAAAATATATTTTCAGTTATTTGGATGAACTAAAGCTTAGGTTGAAATGTCAATTGCTCCCCCTTGGTTAGCACATGAAACTTGAACTCCTGGCCTTGCAAATTGGGTCTTGAATTAAGCCCAAGCCACCATTTCTAACTTTATTGGCAACCATTTCTAACCATGTATTCTAAGCTAAAGTTCCCTAAACAAACCCAGTGAGCATGTTTCTGCTGCCACTTGCCCCTTCCTCTGAATGCTTTCTTGGCTGGAAATCTCACCTGTATTGGACTTCTTCACTTCCACACCAGGAGTGCCAGGGACTGCCCTCCCTTCTCTACCTCAAAAGCCAAAGTCATGAACATCTTCTAAGGAACTTAAAAGTTCAGAGACCTCATCCACTTTGCTGTGCCACCAGCCACCCAAAGCCAAGCATCCTTCCTTCCCCACCTATCCTTGGTGAGCCCTGCGTGATCAAATCCACAGTTTTCCCAACAGTCAGATTCAATGAACTTTTGCTAATTAAGGGATTAAGATGGAAGTAGAACTATATTTTATCACAATAGAGCATCACCAGATATCAAAAATTCATTTTACCACAAATTATGAAACACCAGCCACTACCCTTCCTTTTCTATCATCGACTGCTATTAAATACAGATTTTAAAGTGGCAGATTAATCATCTGGGGTAATAGCACACAGGCATAGATCAAGGAGGACTTGATGTGAACTAGATCTCCAAGGACACCCTAACCTTAGGTAATGAGGAAGTTCAGTGGTGACGCACATTGTATCTGGCAATAGCAAACATAGTATTTTCCTTGAAGATTGTTTATTGTTAGTTGTCCCTTCTCATTCGAAAAGGTAACTTCCAAATATTTGTTTATCAGTAGTATCGGCAAGATGTGAAACCACAATGTCGTCAGTGAGCCACTGTGGGTAGTCTCTTATGTGTCTTCAACTGGCCTCTCACCACTAAATTTGGCCTGTGCCTTTATCGCTGGCTCCTACTCTGCCTTCAGGGTACATCTGCTTCATTTTCCCTCCATTTATTCTCACAATTATGATCGTTTGGTCCAGTAATTTGCAATTCCTTTTATCTTCTTCGAGGACTAGCTCTCTCCAGAACCCAAAGTACTTATCAGAACATCTTTGGGGGCTGGGAGCAGGGTACCAGAGACACTTCCTCTCTCTCTCTCTCTCTCTCTCTCTCTCTCTCTCTCTCTCTCTCTCTCAGATGGGAGAGCTTTCCTTTCATTGTCACTCATCCCCTCTTTTTTTCTGGATTAGATCTTGCCTCTTTTATAAAGACCCAGAGGGAAATGCGATTATTAAGGGTCTTGCTGGGTAAAAGCTATTTTGTCTTTCTGATGACTTTTTTTTTTTACTTCAGTTATTGAAGGAACTTAAAGGCGAGAATAAGTTATTACAAATTCGAAACAGTGCCTCAAACACAGCATTCTCTGCCGAGCACACTTCCAGTCAGAAAGGATGCAAGGGGCGGGGATGGGGGATAGAATGAAAAAAAGACAGATTTGAAGGGGTAGGAGTGAAAGCAAGAACATGGAAGTAAAAGAATGCAAAGAGAAGACGACCCTTTGTGGAGATGAAATCCAGCAGGAGCGACTGGCCTGTGAAGAACTTTGTGAACGAGAGAAACTGGTGCTTACCACACACACACACACACACACACACACACACACACACACACACACACGAGGGTCAGTGAGGGAGCAGCTGAGAATGAGTAAATCTCACAAAAGTGAAATACCCCCCCCAGAGTTGTTGGAGAGTGCTGTGTGAGCATGAGATGGCTCACCCCTCTCAGCTGTCTCCAAGACTAACAGCAGAACAGGCTCATCAAGCATCCCTTCTATGTGATGTCATGCGGTACAGCATCCTGGGTAGGCACTGTTATCAAACACACCCTTCACAGATAAGGAAACTGAGGCAAAAACCAATTAAGTGCTCTAGTGGCACAGAGTACTTAAAATACAGCGCCGGCTACCAATTATCGAGAAACTAAGTGATCCAACACCAGTGCTCTCAAACTCCAGTGACACTTATTGGTGGCATTTCGGGAAAGATAAATGTTTTGCCCCAGTCAATACCCCTTTTCTCTGCCCATGCCAGTAACCAGCCAGTGTGAACAATGAGGGATGTGTTCAAGACTGGGCGTGAGCGGGCTGGAAGCACTTAGCACCTTCTCCATTGCCTGCATATGCACAGGCTCCTGGCTCCCTGTTTGGCCAGTACTCTTTCCTGTATTCTAAAGTCCTCCCATGGGAGAGGGTGGTAGGATGCTCAGGTCTGGTAGTCACGTTTCATAGCATCACAGACTTCTTCTAATTTTTTTTTTTGTCAACACTCATTCCTCCCCTTTATTCTGCAGCCTGTGTGTCTCTGTCCCAACTGCCACGTTGTTATTGTTCTACTGGAGAGAAACAGCATTTTCAGAAATGGGGGATTTATTTTTATAGCACAGCTGGTCTGCCAAAGGTCACATAATTTGGCAACATTCCCAGTGGTTAAAAATTAATTTCTCCTTATTAATACAACCAAGGTCCCATAGGATAAGGGCTCAGTCTTATCTAAACTTGACAGCTTCCTAAACCTTTAGAAGCTTTCTCCTGGGCCAGCCACAGGACAAGGCCAGCGTGTCCTGGAATCCAACTCCACTACACCTTGCTTGGGAATGAAACCGTTAAATGCTGGGCCCTTTCTCTACAAGACAGATAGTCTTGGGAAATGCAGTAGGAACTCAGAGTTGGGGGAGAAAGAGGGCATGAAACACACACAACTTTTGTAGTGTCTTCCAGAAATGGGTTAGTTATCTTTTTCAAAAGCTAGCAGTGAGCAAGTCCTTTCCTGGAAGGGACAGGACAATGGCTAACTCCCGGGGCTTAGAAAACACATCTGTCACTCAAGGTGGATACCTCATCTGGCAAATGATAGCCCAATGAGAAAAATACCGCAAATATGTTCATGCCACTATGAACTCCTGCTCCGCGGTCACTTTTTAGCACTCCTTTGTTCAATGGATTTCAAATGTGTTGTGCTTGTCAAAAGACAAAATAACAGTAAATTTGATTCTGGGTAAACTGGCTTTTCTATTTGATTCACAATCTTGCAATTTGCCTTCCTATAGAAGGAGCAAGGCTCCTATCAGAAGAGGGGGTGAGGTGTTTTATAGAAAGGACTGGCCAGGTTACTTTCCTAACCTGCTTGAGGCAAAGGGGACTCAAATTCAGCTGTTCAGATAACAGAGCCACCTTCTCCTTGGTGGCTGTGACTCGGCCCCATCCATTTAACGTCACTTGTTTTGTGCTTTCTGCACAGCAAACTCACACCTCTGTATCTTTCTAGACTGGATCTTTGGGGAACATGTTCTGAAAACCATCACTAAGCCTGGCTCTGGAATCGTCCCTCACTTGGTCGGTTCACTCTTTTAATTGCTTTAATGAAGAGTTTGAATGAGATGAAAAACATCTGGGACCTCGGTTTCTTCCCCCACTGCCTCCCCCTCCCCAGTTATTGCTGCTTGCCTTCATGCCTCATTGCCTAGGAATTGGTCTTTGCACTCTTCCCCTAGATCAGGAAGGTAGAAGCAGAAGAGTACCCACTATCCGCTGAACAGCAGGGGGCTGGAGCCGTTTGGTAGGCAACAGGGGCCCTTTCCGGAGAGCCCAGTCTCC
The DNA here is from genome assembly GCF_000317375.1 of Microtus ochrogaster. NCBI lineage: Eukaryota > Metazoa > Chordata > Mammalia > Rodentia > Cricetidae > Microtus > Microtus ochrogaster. The sequence goes on from NC_022030.1 coordinate 45,959,965, forward strand.
AGTCCCGACAGCTTTCCAATCTCACACTTTGTCATGAATGCTTTGAGGGCTACATGGGCTGACATAAAACCTCACACTGGAGGTGCTACTGGGCCCTCACTATTCTACCTGGTGCATCCTGGACAAGTAAGGGCCTGCCTTGAAGCCCCGTGGGGCGCTCTCCTCGGTTTTATACCGCGTACTCAGTTGGCAACTGGTTACAGCCTCACCACCTCCAGTGCTTGCTTCTGGGGAAAAGGTGACTGGGCACTTACTCAATGAGGGCAGGAGATGGTCCCCAGGGCTCCGAGTAGGCTGTCTGTTCATAACCGGGAGTTTACTGTTTACTTGTAAGTGATTATATCCATCCGCGGCTATGGAACATTCTGGGGGAGACAGTCTAAAACACTCATCAAACCCCGCACCAAGCCCTTGGACTATCACTGCTTCTCTTAGTGGATTTATTTGAACTCGGACCTGTCTCCCACAGCCAATTTACACCTCTTATCTGATCACTCAGCTCAGACTGAAGGTTGAATTGACCGAGTCAGCCCGTGTCCATGGCAATGGTGTTAAAGGCCATCACAGATCAAAGATCCCCTGGAGTAAGAAGGAAGGGGGAGATAGTTATGGGGTCTGGCTTCTTTTGGCCCCAAGCCATGGGTCTCGTGGAGCTGGGGGAGGGGGGCGTAATCAGGGAGTTCCACCTCCTGAAGAACCCAAAGCTGAGACCGAGCCATTTCCTGGTAGAATTAAAGCCCCAGCGGATCCATTCAACCACAGCAATTTCGTGGAGCGGAGCTGCTGGGGAATGGCTAGCGCCAGGGGGCTCTCCTCTCTGTTAGAAACTGAAGAGAAGGGAGGCAGAGGGAGCGAGCCAAGCTGGCGGTCCACGCCAATAAACCCTGCGTCCACTTCCTTCCCTTCCAGAAGAAATTTAACCAGAGCCGCAGAAGCTGCGGCAAGAGTGGGAGGATCGGTTAAGCGATCTGGAAAGCAGATTCCAGTGCCCAGAGCCCCTGAGATTCCCAGAGTGTCGCCTAATCCTCCACCTCCTCACACACGCAACGCCCACCTTAGGACAGTCTTGACTTGTATCCTCCGCTCTGACGCTGCCTAGGTGCTTGTGGGACTTACTAGGGACGCAGTCAGTCCGAGGCGAAGGGTGGGGGCAGCCGTTTAATCATAACGCGCCTCGCCTCCATTAACTTGTGTCGATATTAAAAAGAAATCAATCAGGGAAACTAAAGCATCGGTCGTGAACACCGTTTTTTTTTTTTCCAAGTGTACACGGGCAGCCAGGAGCGCGGGGGTGGGGGTGGGGGTGGGCACAATTCACCAGCAGGCGACTGCAGTGCCTACTCTGGAGGACAGCCTCAGCCACGACCTAACTTTCTGGCACTGGGCAGCATCAGGGAAATGCCGCAGGCTCCTACCCGGGGGTGTCCTTAGTCTGGAGGAGAAGGAGACCGGCCTGGAGGCAAATTTAGTAGAGGCTGTAGTCTTGGTTCTGCTTTTGCTGGAAATAGAATGTTTATGGATTATTCAGCTTTGTTTCTGCTGCGTAGCCCAAACAAATCGATGCGGCGGTAGGGACGGCTCTGGGGGATGGGGGTGTGTGTGGGAGCGCTGGGGGGCGCCCACGTCTCGGCCACGTGGATGCTCGCGCCGCGTGCTCTTCACCTGTTCGTGTGTTCAGGCGGGCGCTAGCCGCACTGTCCTCCCGCAGGCTGTGCGAGTCGCGCATTCCTGCGGCTTAGGCTGCCTAGCTGCTTCCCGCTCTCTCCGCCCTCGGTGCTGCAATCCCACTCCGGCTTCCTGCTGCCCCGCCTGGCTAGCGCGGGGACCTTTCGGCCTCAGACCCTCAGCTTCTACAAGGCAGTTCTCCAAGGGCTGCGGCAAGCTTGCAGTGCCTAGTGCAGCGTGGGGGGCAGGGGGGACGCACCGAACAGGCCCAGCCCAGCTCCCCAGAGTTCGCCAGCTCCGAGCGGGCTGGAGGCTACGCGTCTGGGAACTGGATGCACGGTACCCACTTCGCCTTCCAGCTGCCAGGGACTGCCCGGGTATTTGCTCAGTTGCCCCACGTGTGCCCGCCACCTTCTTTCCTGACTTCCTTCTCGGAATAGGTTCCCGCTGCAGCCGTAGTGCCGGGACCAACCCACCTCCTGGCGGGCGCACATAGGGTGAGTCAGAGGTCTAGTTTGGCCTCGCCCTTGGCCACCCGGGCTAGGTCTCCGGGTACCAGTCAGTTGCTCGATTGATACTGTGACCGGTGATCGATCACCTTTTCGGGGAGCGGGATAATATCTACTCTGGGCGGATCCCATCCCGGGTCCGAGGCTGCCCACGGTCTTCTAGTGAGTGACCTGCTTTGCACTCGTCGCTTTAGAGCTTCTCTGGAAGTGACGCAGCGAGACCAGGGATTGGAATTGGAGGGGGCTCTGCAGAGAGCGCGGGAGGCAGGTGGCAGAGCAGGAGTGGGTCCGAGCTGGTATTGTACACACTCATGTACACATGCTCCATGCTGCGCTCAGGGACAGATGTGCGAACATCTGGGATAGGAGATGGTCCCTGAGTCCTCACAACCCCTTCCGCTCTGCACATTACAGGGAACCCGAAGTTGTCTGTATGGTGTGTGTGCCAGTGTGCTCGCACTCGCACACCCGGGCCTACCGGAGTCCGCTTCTGAATACATAATATACCTTGGGCATTCTCAAGGAGCGCGAGCGTGCGCGCGTGTGTGTGTGCGCGCACACACACACACACACATACACAGCAAACCACACACATACATAATTTACGCAGCATTCATGTCCGTGGGAGGTAATTTAATTTCAATTCAAGCTGGGAATTCAGAATTAAGGCAAGACCAAATGTGAGGCCCAGAAAATTTCCCCAGGACGGACCTGCACCCATCCCTTAGCTCATGCCTGTAGAACCAATTACCGCAGGGAAGAAACTGCAAAGGCTTGGATTTGAGTCTCAAAGGCACCCCCCAAAACAAACAAACCTAAAAGATAGCAAAAATAAAACCCACATATCTCCCACACAAGTGGTTGTAGGTGTGTGTTGGGGAAGGGACAAGAAGCCTGGCAAAGCATTTAGCTTTCTTCTCAGGACCGGCTAAGCACGGTGCGGGATTGCGGGGTGGCTGTGGGGAGTGAGTCCCGTCACTGCGGCTGGTTGTCACTTCCCAAGCGCCTCGAGGAAAAAACACTTCTCCAAGTGCCTTTCCTCCTTCCTCCTCTCATCATTTCCCTGTAGACAGAATCCCATCCACAGTCACCTGTAGCCGCGATTGCTAAGAGTTTTGTCAGTTCCTGATACTGTCTCAGAGCAGAGAAAGGCATCCCCCACCCCACCCCCGGAGCAATTTCAGGGAGGAAGAAAGGCATTCCCTGAGACCAGAGACCTGTTTTCAGGGAGGTATCCCTTGTCGCACTCCACAAAAGCCGGCCCTGGACTATCCTAGGCCCCACTGTGCTTATCTCTGCAGCCTGTGTCCACACACCCTTTTTGGCAGTGCTTGGGAACAAATTCCACTTAAAAGTTTCTAACCACTTCACAAGAAGGAGAGACCTTCCAGGGCATGAAGTTTCTTTCTTTTTTTAGTAAATTTTTTAAAGAACATAATTTGCTTTCCCGGAAAACACATGGATTCCGGAGAGAGTGGGGACCACCAACTGCCCACAGGAAAGCCCCATCTTAGCTGTAAGCTAACTTCAGTCTTCTGATTCCGAGAGGTACCCACCCATCCTGAAAAGAATCCACACATCTGAAAACCAAAGCTAGACTCCCGCTTTCCCTCCAAGTCCTTCAGCCAACATTGCTCAATGTAGCTAAGTGGAGGGAATGTAAATGATTTATGTTTCACTGTCTAGGTTGAAGAAACTCGAGGGAGATGTGTTCTGCTTCAAGACAGGAAAAAAAAATCCCCAAAACTGTAATGCAAAGGCTTTGTAGTATTTTTAAACCTTTGATTCGGTCCATATGTGACATCTGAACACCGCCAAATTCTGTTACAAAACACACACACACACACACACACACACACACTCCTAGCAAGAGAGAAAAGTTGGGCTTCGCAGCCCTGGTGGTGTAAAGATCTCCCTTTAAATTATTGAGCATTGAGGGAGCCTCCTCCAGAGCTGTTTTGCGTGGCTTCTCTGCATTACCAGTCGCCTTTAAAGGGGAACCACATAAAAATATAGAAAAAACTTTGAAGGGCTTACCTGGTTGACTTCTCACTTTGTGTCCTGAAAAGTACAGAGCTAAGAAAACCCAGGTAAGAGGGAGCATATCCATTTTTTGAGAGAGAGGCTTTCTCCGTGGCCAGGTTTGTGGAATCTCGTATAATTATGTCTTTGTGTTTTTCCTCTCTCTAATTTTCTTCCTTGTGGTGTCTTCTGCAAAGGTCTCTAATGATCAGCGTTTCCCTCCTTGGTCCTGGTGGCCAGTCTGTCTTCACCTTTAATTCTTGCAGGAATCCCCACCTCACTGGGTGATAGATCCCGAAATCAGCAAAGAGGGAGCAAGCTGGGGGAAGCGGGACCGGTTTCCTCTTCAAACCCAGAAGCCTGTATGTTCTCTCCCGTTCCTCAAAGTGTCATTTCCTTTATCCTACAACATCACGAGGGTTTCCCGAAAGCCAAGCGTAAGATAGTAATAATAATAAAAATGAAAGCCAAGACTTGCCCTGTGCATTACACGGCCCCTAGGCAGCTGTGTGATCTCAGTGGCTCAAACTGACACAGGTCCCCCCAGCACTCGGGACACACACGCGGGTAGAGACACCGACCGCTGGACAGGCGGAGTGGTAGGCAGCTAGCCTCCCGGCTCTTGTCCTCGCCCAGTTCCCTTAGCGGGAGCCACCCCAGGCAGCTACACCCGCTTGGCCAGTCTCTCGAGGGGAGTGCGAGGCAGGAAGCGGCGGCGGCCGGTGCTGCTGGTGCTGCTGCGGGTGCGGCGGCGGCAGGGATCGCCCGCGAGTGTGCGCGCGGCTCTCCGAGTTCGCTGGCGCCCGCCCTCACCTCCACCTCGCCCAGCGGCTGGCCGAGTGTCTGCTCTTCTGAGGATGTGCCGGGGGCGGGCTGCGGGCTGATGCCTCGCTCGCCTCCTCTGCCTCCCCCTCCCGGTCCCCCCCTCGCCTTTTCAGGCCGAGCAGCATGTGGATGTCAGAGCCGCGGCAGAGCGATCCGATTACGCGCCGGCTCAGGGCCCGCCCCTTCTGTGTTCCTGATTAAAGAGGCAGCGGCGGAGGCGCGCGGCGCAGAGCCGAGGGCCGCGGCACCCAGATCGGGCGGGGCGGTGGTGGCTCACAACCCCGTGGCCGCGCGATCAAAGTTAAGGTGCCTCGCACACCGCCGCACCTCTCCCACACCGCACCTCCTCCCCGCCCCGCGCACCTCTGTGTCACACCCCGAGGAAGAAGCGCCCTCCCTTCAGGGCGCGCTATCCCTGCCGGGTGGGAAACTCCGCAGAGCCCAGGAAATGTTTGTTCCTCCTAAATTCCTAAACTCTGATGCCACACACGCAGAATTCAACACAATGCCACCTGCATTGGCGTTACAGGAGGAGTTTGAATGGCAGACTGTGTTTGGGGTATGGAATCAGTTCGCGGCTCAGCCTTGTGGTCCCAGAGGCAGCAGTGCGTGGAGGCGACACACACTGTCAGCCCCAGCTGAAGCAAACCCCAAACACTCCTGTGTTTACTACTCGGATCTCCTTTGTTGTGTAGCAAGCAGACTCCTTTGCTACCTGGGTAAGGATTTACTTACCCCTGCGCCCTTAACTTGTAGTTATCTTAAGACGAGGAACGATTTTATTCAATAAAAATTTTCTCCAAGCAATAAAATTGTTCCCCCAACACACCTCCAAGCTTCAGCACATAGTACAGGTAGATGAAGGCCTCTGGAAATGCCACTGTAACTACTTCTGCTCGTGGTTCCCCAAGGAAATGTGGTCACCGTGTTGACAGAAAGAAAATAGCATTATGGTAACTATTTTTAAGTGGAGGCATGAAAACTGTCTAAACGTGTGCTTGTAAGCTAACAGTTGGGGGAAACACTCGCATCTATATTTTTAAGGGTGGTTTGGTGTTCCCCAACTGTTACCCTCACCAGGCACACCTGGCTAACATTGCCATCCCTTCCCTAGTAGCCTGCAGATCAAGAAATATAAAGTCTGGGTGTCGAGGAACACACTAACTAATGGTATATCTAACTATACCATTTTCTCCCTGGTTTGCACTTGAGGATTCTTCTGGGTGGTTTCTTTCCTTAGCAGGACTTGTCATTAGCTTTGTTGATCACATCCAGGTAGCTCTCACTTCACTCTTATTTACATGGAGATAAACCCACACAAAACCGAATCAGAAGTGATTCCCCACTAGTTGAGTGATGCCATAGAGGGGATTTTACAGTGGGGGTCCACAGGCTGAGTGTCCCAGGGCAGTAATCTTAGATACCTGAAGACAAAGGCAGGTGTCAGAGGCCCCCTGAATTCTGCCAGAGAGCAACACACACACACACACACACACACACACACACACACACACCCCTTTTGATTCCCTTCTTTCTCCCTTTCCCTGTTTGCTTTTCTAGGTTTACGAGGAAAATCCGTATCACTAAACGATCCAGATTTACTTTCCTGGTTTAAAGTCCGATTGTAAAGGACGACTCCTAGTCCCAATTATTTGTTGAAGGGAGGGGGAAGCCTGGATTTTGGACCTCAAACACAGATTCCAGTTTGAGCTGCTGCCAAAATTCTGATCTAAGCACAAATAACGCTATATGCACTCAGAGGGCCTGCAAGGAAAGAGTTACTTAGTGTCACGGCAGGCACTGCTCTCCAGATATACCAAACCAGTCCAGCCGCGACTGGCGGGTTTCTGAAAACACTACAAAGAGGGTTTAGGTAAGGGGAATGGAAAAAAAGGGAAAGAAAGAAAACCAAAGTGCGTTGGGAAACCGTCAGGACGACAGCTTGAGGACCCCCATCTGGCTACTTCCAGGGTTCTCCAGGCTTCTGGGAAAAGTCAGGGTAATTTTAAGTGCTCCATTCCAGGATCATGTTTCCGTCATTAAGAAGCTTCTTTTTTTTTTCAGAGGTGTCCTAAAGGGGGCGCTAAGTTGCTTTCTGGGAGCCTCCGTGTGAAGACCTCACTGCAGCCCTCTGGAAAGAAGGCCTCATTTTCTGCAGATGGCCTCAGGGAGAAAGCCTTGGTTCCCCGCCCTGGGGACTCCAAGTGGCCAGGCCTTTACAATCCTCTAGGGGGCAGCACTCAATAAATAATGCCCATGCCACCAAAGGCCTCTACACGTGGTGATGAGCTCCTGCCCTTTCAAAGGGCTTCCGCAGAGCAGGGAAAGTTCAAGAATCAGGCTGCTCTCCTCTGGCCCACTCTGAGCAACATCTCAATGGTCTCTGGACGGCTTATAACTGCTTTCGCTTAGGATTGCGGAGCAGAACCCATGTGGCTGTGGCTGGCTGGGGCCTGTCTACACTGCTTTTATCTAGGGTGGAATCTATGCTGCCTTGGGTATGGCTTTTACCAGAGGTGGTTGAAGAACCGGGTTCCAGAGTTCTCCCTGTGCATCCGAATTCCCAACTCTAGATTACAAAAAGTCCTGGATAGTTTTGTAAACAGAAACACAGAACTGGCCCAATCAGCTAATAGTGAAGCCCGGATTCCTCACCATGCCTCTCACTCACCTGGGATGCTCATAGGATTTTTTTTTTTAATTGTGGAAAATAATAGAGAGCCATACCATACATTCCTTTGGTGAAGAAAGTGGGTTGGGGAAACGCAAAATTTCAAGATGATGCTAAAGAAAGCTGCCATTGGCAGTCCCTTGCGGGACATTAGGGGATTCCCAACCACACAGTCCCAAACTGCGGGGCATCAGACTCACAGAAGGCAGGTGTTAAAAATTCAGGTCCTTGGACATCAGATTCCTGCAGCTTGGATTCCCTTAGTCTGGAAGGATTTCTGGGCATCCAGAATTTTTTTCCCCACACACATTTTAGGTGATTCTGTTGCCAAGACCCATAGGCCAACTGAACAATAATTCTGAAATATGACATTTACTGAACAGCCTTCAATATATCCTCTATTGAAGGATATTTGGAGAATTATTCCCTCACACTTCCTCTTTGAACACTTTTCAGATGGGGTCTGATGTTTCGGATTTCTGGAGAGCCCCACCAAGAACATATCCACTAAAGTGCTCAAATGGCAGGGGTGTCCTGGCTTTCCTTGTGACTTTGAGAAGCCGTGGGTCTAGACTACTTGGAGACCACCTGAAAGTTGACGTGGGGTATGGGAGGGCCCGTCAGTGGGGTCTGTGGCACTGGATTCAGCTCTTTCACCACACAGCCCTTGGTTGCTGCTAGCTGCCTCTCAGGTACGGTTTTCGGTTTGTGTTCATCAGATCGTATTAACTGTTCAGAGATGTGTGACTATGCAGGGGGCATGAAACCAGACAGGCATGGCGTTCTGCCTCCTGGGAACGTGGCATCTAAAGGCTCCAGAAGTTTCATGCTTCCACAATAGACACCACCTGTCACATGGTGCTCCCTTATTGGAGCCCCCATATCGTCAAGCTCTCACCCTGGAAGGGGGAGATAGGAGGCATAATTGCATCTTAATCTGTAATTTACTGCTCTGTCCCAGTTAATGTTTAGCTGCAGCTGTCCCAGAAGCAAACCTTTGGTTAAAATGTAATAGATGCTCATTTTGTATTCTCTCTCTTGTTTAACGTTGAACTCTGGGTTCTGATCGATAGGAGCCTTTCCCACCCACACGCTCAAAACACTTACTTGGAAAACAATCATTTGTGTTTCTTAACATTCTTGAGCACCACCAAGTTGTTTCTTTTTCGATACTGTATTTGGTGAGTTCCTGGAATCCTTGCAGGTTTTCATGAAGTATTGAAATCTTCTCTATTCCTAATTGCTGTGTTTATGTATATTGGGTCTTCTTCAGTCTTAGACCTAAATCTGATAGGAGGGAACTTTGTAAATGAAAACAAGAACAAGAAAGCGACAACAAAATGCAAAATGTATCCCAATATCCCTTGGCAAACTGAGTTCCTGAAGCCAGCTGCTTCCTCCCCTCTCCTTAGCTTCCTCAAAATGCAAGGTGCCCTCTGCTATGAAAATTTATGTACATTTGGAGCTTTGGAACATCAAAAAGACCCAGCCCACCAACCCTGTCCTTTAAAGGAGGATTTTTCCAAAGCAACTCCCCACCGTAATGGAGAACCCACGCTTTTCATCTGTGTTGTGTAATGGTTCCCTCTGAGATCAAAACATGCTGGCCGGGAAGTTCTTTAAACCAGAAGGGAACAACTTAAAACAGCTTCCGGAAGCCCCTGAAACTGACCAGATTTGCTAGGACCCTCCTTGCCAGAGTAAACAACCCTGAGAGAGGCCTTCTAAGACAGCAGGAAGCCGAGCTGCTGTGAAGACTCCAAAATCAGACAGTGTTCCTGGAAGAGGTTTAGGCCAGAGCCACTTGGAAAGGCCCCTTGCCAACCTGTTGAACAGCCTGCAGGCTGCGCAGTGAGCTCCGGGTTCCCAGCTTTGTGAGCTGTCACATGCTGGAGTGAGCTTTGATGCCACAGCTGTCTTTGAGTCATTTCTGGTCCTGTAAGTAACCCCTCACCAATACTCCCGTAAGAGAAGCTGCTAAAACTCGTTGCTTCACCAAGATGAACTTGGTTGGTGTTCTTACTTTATATCCTTATCTATCGTGAGGTCCCTGTCTGGGGTGAGTATACCTGTGTGTTGCCTCTTTCCAGGATAAGTTTTGTCACACACTATTTGGCTCTTCTGTATATGAACTGTAGCTAGTATGACCAAGGGACTAGGTCAATCGTAAGTTGTATTTCATCCTGCTAATCTACATTTGATTTGTGTTTACCACCTACCGTGTGGACAGAGCAGCCTTTGATGGGGAGCTGGGCATTTGCCATGGGGAATCGCAGCACCTGTGGAAGTTCTGGCTGCCAAGGCATGGTTTGAAAATGCAGGGAGGGGTCTGTTTGACCAGAGAAGGCACAGCTCATATTATCTAATATGTACTTTTTTTCAGCTTTCTTAGATCAGTTTTCCAGAACATTCATAAGAAAGCAGGGTTATCCCAGTACTCTGTGACTTCCTCACTGGAACTCCAGCCCATGAAGACACTGTAGGAAGCACATAGGGCAGCAGAATCCTGGGGAAGCTCCATAAATTCCTACTTGTCCCTAATACTGAAATGTATGAACGGGGGCATTATGCAAGCATTATAAAGTTGAATGTGCTTGCAGTTTCACAGTGTGTATGTGATTGGAGATGTTAGGGTTACAATCTTAAATACATACATGCATACTTACATACACACATATATTTCATACACACACACACACACACACACACACATATTGGCAACCTTGTTCGGAGTTGAAAATTCTCCTTCTCTTATCAAATCCGCGGGCTAGTTTTCTCTGGGAGTTTGACTCCCGCCTCCCTGAGAGCTCTTTGCCTTTCTCTCGCTGGCGCGTGCAGGCACACCCTATCGATCCCCCACAGAACTGTAAAGGAGTTTGTTGTCGTTGTTGCTTAGTATTGCTGTTTTCAAATGTGTAACCTGTGACTTCTGGTGCCTTAGTTAGGCATCTACACGTTCCATCACGGTGGCAAGAGCTGCTAATTTGAGCATGAGAGTCGTGATGGAAAGGCAGGAGCCAGGGAGCTGACCTTTTGCTATTGAGGGTACTCCAGGGTGGGTTATTCCACATCCACCGTAGGCGTTAGTTCTCACTCTCCTCCTTCATATCTACCCCTACACAGTTTACTGAACTGCCAATCAACCCTTAGGATTGGGTGAGCGCACTGACAGGGAAGGGGCTTGGAACAGGCTGGCTTTCTGCAAAAATCAGGGAAGCATAGACAGAGGCAACCTCTTTTCAGTTATCTTTTCGATACTATGATTCTATTTTGTTTCTAAATTTGCAAAAAAAAAAAAATACAACCAGGTGGTGGTGGTGCACGCCTTTAATCCCAGCACTCAGGAGGCAGAGGCAAGCGGATCTCTGGGAGTTCGAGGCCAGCCTGGACTACAAGAGCTAGCTCCAGGACACGAACCAAAAAGCTATGGAGAAACCCTGTCTCGAAAAATCAAAAAAAAAAAAAACAAAAAAAAAAGAAAAAGAGTACATTTTACATACACATTCTTAAATAAATCCAAATAGCATAAAAAGATAATAAAAACGTCACCTTCCCCATTTTGTCCATTGCTGTAAGTTGCTGGAACCATTCCATAGTTATTGAGAGGATATTCCAAGTGGAAAATAAAGGCATTGCCAATGTTTTCCCCAGCTTCCCCGCTCCAGCTCTTTCTCTCTCATACAGCAGTAATGGGCTTGAAAACCATTAGGGGGCAGCTGTGACCAAAAAAGAAAACCTCAAGGAAAAGGGACGCACTAAAATCTTTAGGGTGCAAAAGGAAAAGGAAGGAATGCTGAGGACAGAAATCAGCTACAGAGAAAAGGAAAAAAGGAGAAAATTAACGGAAGCATCACAAAATCAAAGGAAACGGGAGATGAGGTAATAGCATTAAAAAGCTAAAGGAAGTGTGTGCATGAGAGTGTGCGTTGTGTGTACATATGTGTGGTGTGTGCATGATGAATGTGTGTGGTGTGTGTGTCGTGTGGTGTGCATGATGGGTGTGTGCGGTGTGTGTGTGGTGTGTGCATAATGGCTGTGTGTGATATGTGTATGTGGTGTGCATGATGGGTGTGTGC
>NC_022030.1:45971842-45972539 GCF_000317375.1 Microtus ochrogaster
GTGTGTGTGTGGTGTGCATGATGGGTGTGTGCGGTGTGTGTGTGGTGTGTGCATGATGGGTGTGTGCGGTGTGTGTGTGTGTGGTGTGCATGATGGGTGTGTGCGGTGTGTGTGTGTGGTGTGCATGATGGATGTGTGCAGGGTGTGTGTGTGTGGTGTGCATTGAGGATGTGTGCAGGGTGTGTGTGTGTGGTGTGGTGTGTATGATGGGTGTGTGCAGGGTGTGTGGTGTGCATGATGGGTGTGTACAGGGTGTGTGTGTGGTGTGCATGATGGATGTGTGTGGTGTGTGTGTGGTGTGCATGATGGGTGTGTGTGTGTGGTGTGCATGATGGGTGTGTGCGGTGTGTGTGTGTGGTGTGCATTATGGGTGTGTGTGTGGTGTGCATGATGAATGTGTGCAGGGTGTGTGTGTGTGGTGTGCATGGTGGGTGTGTGCAGGGTGTGTGGTGTGCATGATGGGTGTGTGCGGTGTGTGTGGTATGGTGTACATGATGGGTGTGTGTGTGTGGTGTGCATGATGGGTGTGTGCGGTGTGTGTGTGGTGTGTATGTATGTGTTGTGTGTGTGTGTGGTGTGCATGATGGATGTGTGCGGTGTGTGTGGTATGGTGTGCATGATGGGTGTGTGCGGTGTGTGTGTGTGTGGTGTGCATGATGGGTGTGTGCAGGGTGTGTGTGTGTGGTGTGCATGATGG
>NC_022030.1:45972639-45978491 GCF_000317375.1 Microtus ochrogaster
GTGTGTGTGTGGTGTGCATGATGGGTGTGTGCAGGGTGTGTGTGTGTGGTGTGCATGATGGATGTGTGCAGTATGCGTGTGTGTGGTGTGTGGTGTTTAAAACAAATCTGTGTAACCTGAACCGGTTCACTGTTAGCAGAAAGTAGGGCCTCATCTCTTTCTGAACCCGAAGGCATTTGCTAAGACCTTACATTCTTAGAACTTCTAAGCATCTTCTGTCCTTTTGAGTTTGTAATGTGGAGGGGTTAGGGGGGAAAGGAGCATCACCCTCCCTTACTTCTCTAGAATGCTTTCAGCCCTCAGCAAGGCCATAGAATTAGCCTGAATGTGAAGATGTAATTCTGTTTCTCAGTGCAGCCGAGCTCAGACACCAGGAACGGTTTCTTTTGAAGCTGATGCCATAATCAAAGCGCTTTCAGGTGCACTTCGGGCAAACCTCCCTGGCTTTGCCAGGTTAACTTCATTAAAGCTCTGAGCTTGTGCTTTAATGTTCCTGAGCCCCCACCCCCACCTCCAGGTACATTAAACAGAACCAAACTCTCATGGGAGTTCTGTTCTCTGACGTTTTGCATTGTGGAATGGAATGCAGGGGTGACCGTAAACGGAGACTTGCTTCTAGAGCTCAATGAATTCTATCACTTCAGTTAATGTTTTTGTGTCTTTAATCCAAATGTCCCGACCCCAACTTTAAAAGAGACAAAAACTCTAGGAAACTCCTCTCTAGAGGACCCAGATAAAGCCAACAATGCTTGGGCTGCCTCTGCCTAGGGTTTGCTACATATGATCCAGAAGGGTCATGGCTCCAATGCTAGGATGAACTTTCCACCTAGCGCTGCTCTTCAAAACCAGAACAAACACCCCCTCTAGGCACTGTCTTGGTTCTCAACCACCTCAACATGGTGGGACTCAGCTTTTGGGAACTGGTCGTTCTGCAGAATTCCGAGCTTGCCCCTGGAACGTGGGATGAGAAATTCTCTCCAACCTTTCTGTAAATTCCCTTATTTGGTGTCCCATACATTCTTGAGAGTTTAATTCCTAAGAAATTTTCTAATTCATATTTGGCCAAACAACAATAACAAAAAAACCCTCTTAAACGAGATCCCCACTTAATTACAAGTTGACTTAGTTTTTGTGTCTCTCTGTTCGACTCTGGCGAGGATGCTGGTTGCAAACATGGAACATATTTGATCTCCCATTCATTTCATCATAATGCCGAAGAAGTCAGTGCCATTTTGTCTTTGCAGCACAACTGGAAGTATGTTTCCCTTTGGCTGTGGCTGATGTAAATGGAGTATCTTGGCGGAAATAATGTGGCCTTTGACACATGGAACCTCAGCCCCCAGAAAATAGAGCCAGTGATATTTAGGAGAAAGGAGTATTCTAGACATCCCCGCCTAGTCACGTAGTGTTTAGGTAAACACCATGAAAACATAGATCATGGGGCACCCAGAACCCAATCGCTTAGTGTCTGCTTCTGGCTTGGTGGTAACTTGGGTTAAATCCTTTTTTAGAATTCTGTCTCCTCACTCTAAAAGGCATTCTTCAGCAATGGCTCCCCAACATCCCTTAACTGAATCTACACTCAGTGGAAGCAGGGTCCAGTTTAGAACTTTCACTTATTAAAAACATACATTTATTGAGCATGTATTATATGCCAAACTCTGCAGGGGTAGAGAAACATCTGGAAGTAGCCTAGAGACAATGTTGTCAGGGACATTATTTCCTAGCAGAGGGACAGATAAGACTCTGGGCAGAAAGCTGGACTAGCACAGCTGGAGACAGTGAACTCTAAGAAGAAAATATCACAAGAGAATGTGCCAGAGACCAGCAAACCATCAGGCAGGAAGCCTGCTTGGGCCTTTCTGCTCACCGAGGCTGTAAAACAAGTGAGGAACCTCTGTCTTTACGACTCTGATTTCTGACGTAATCCTGTGTGTCAAGGTTTAAACCGAGACCCATCAGTAGATTATAAAGTCAGTTTAGAGGAACACGATCCACGTTTAAAAAGCACAGTTAATCAGGAGAAGGGTGTTGACTTTTGAGGTAATTTCCACACATACACACATGTAGAAACTCACATGTGCATTTTACACACACATAAACACCCATGAGGTTATGTAGAAAATGTGTCCCTCCTCATGGGTTGTCATGGTTTATATGGCCTTTGTGATGGTAAGAGTCAAATATAGTATCATTTTTGTTTGATTTTACTATCATTAAATAAATAGTATTGCCCACCAGAGAATCCAACTGTTGAACTTAGTTTCAGGCACTATGACTGACGACTCTTGATAAATGTTTCTAAAATTAATGAGAATTAGATTTACATACTAGACTTTTTAATAAATCCAGCAACCTAACGTGAATCATTAAAAACCTTACGAGTTGACATAACAAAGTAATTTGTTTTATTTTTTCCAAATGCCAGCCACATGAAGCAAACTCAGAATTACAGTGGTTTACCATCTCATGATACTAGAAACTATCTTTTCTTGGAATTTTCATAAACTGTATTAATATTAGAAGGGGGGACTTCAAGTGTTTTCCCCACATAGATCAAACTGCCTTCTTATAACTGTAGCCCCCCAAACCCTTTGGATTGTCTCAAAAAAGAAAAGAATCACTAGTGGTTTTTTTTCTTTCTTCTGTTTCTTGTCCTTGGGGACCCAAGTAATTCTGCCTTCTGGAAAATTCTTCTGATCTCCTGAACTATAATTTCTTAAGTCATCTTTCTCAGAGCAGTTGTAATCTTTTTCTCACCCCCAACCCCTGTTCTAGCTCTTTCATCTTAGAATCATTTTCCTAAATTACACATTTGATTAGAAATAGATGACCCAGGCCTTCCATCTCTCTCTTGGGAACTCTTGTTGATTCCACTGGGAAGGGAGAACTGGACCTTTGCGGATCCTATTGAAGAACCAACGATACATTATCCTCAAGAAAGACAAGAGGCAATGAACCCCGCTGAGAGCCCAACCAACATCTCTGTGAGTTAATTTTCAAGTCCATTTCCTTAATTGTCTGAAAATCCATGACCAGGCAAATTGTCTCAGAGTTAGGATTGCTGCACCCAATAACCACACTTTCTGGCCTTTTCCGAAGAAGGGCAGAGATGCCCATGTCATGAGGAGGCATCAGTCAGCCAGCTGCATGACATTTTCTCACCCAATACACACCGTTGACTGAGGTCCTGTTTGCATTACAGCCCACCTTGTTTCTCACATAAACGTGCTCATATTCAGAATTTAATATGGGAGATCACATTCACGTAAATCAAAGTATATTTGAATTGGAAGCCTATAATTTAAAATGAATATGGAGTCTACAGTTGATCTGCTTTCTGAGTTTAGATTGACAGAAAATGAAATAAAGTCTATTTTCTCAGAATTTTTTCTAAAGCCACTGTTTAGATCAAACTTGCAGAGCTGTGAAAGACTCTTGCATTGTTCTATGCTATTGCCTATATTGCTATTGTTTCTGTTATTTCTGTTAACAAGGCAAATTTGCTCAGGTCAGGGGAATTCAATACAGTCATATTTTATTTTATTTTATTTTAGTACATTACCCACAGAAAGGCATGTGAAATGAAAACTCATCCCAGGTCCTTCCCTAAGTCATTTCAGCTTTGGAGATTGTGTTTTTCATCTCAGACTCTTGTATAGAACCGAGTTATCAGTCACGTTCTGGTGAAGTATGCTAAAATCTGAGGGCAGCTAAAGCTGACTGTCCTCACTCACTCCGAGCATGCCACTCGACAGCTTGCAGGCCAGCGAATTCCCAGGAAGCTGTACTCGGGCTTCTTTGCAACAGCATGACCGTGTTTGCTAGCATGAAATGTAAAAGTCTTAGGATGCCCTTAAAAGGCAGTGGTGGCGGGTTTGTTTAAAGGCTTGTACAGTCAGTGGGATGAGTGTCAAGTCTGGAATTCCAACTAAAAGCTCCAGACAAGACCCTTTACCTTTTGTTAATTGCAAAATAAACAGATCTCCCCTGTTCTGGAGTAGTTTAGACAATCTGTCTGCCACAGGTACAGGGACGTCAGTTTATTTACCACACGAGGAACTGCTGGCTGAGCAGGAAACTAAACTCTAAACGTCTGACACCAAGTTCTGTGCTCTCACCACCGGACAATGTTCCGATTCCATCTCTGCCCCTCCCCACATTTTTCTGAAGGTCTCTTTACATACACACCGATAAAAGAGGTAATAGATTTGAAAAGAAATCTTGTAACATAACCACAAATTATCATCGACTGATCAAGTTGGGATCTGTCGCCAGAATGTTGATTCAAAAAAGAAAGAAAAAAAAAAAGAGAGAGACACAGAAGTTATCAGTGCCATAATACAAATATGACACCTGACAATAAGCCCCCATATGTTCCACAGACAGCATATGTGTATCACAAACATCTCTAGACACAGCAGGGAGCAAGTGCCAGATAGTCTGGCCATGGTTAGCCTCTGGAGTTGTAGCATGTCTACTGGTCTGCTGGAAGATCTTATCCAAAATCAAACATAGGATGTGCTTGGTCATGGAGAGAAGCACTGATTGTTATCTCTGCTAGTTCCTGTAGGAGCTAAGTGAAGTAAACTCATAACAGTGGGGAAAGTTTCCATTGTTTATCATGCAGCATTCAGAATTAGGATATCTCAGGTATTTCCTTGTGGACTGCTATTCCCTAGGTTTTAATTTTTAAAATTTTTTTAATTTTATTTTTCTGTGCTTAGCAATAAAGGGACTTGGCAATTAGATTATCATTTATTCACCAGCAACCTGTTTTACTTTAGACTTGACATATCCTCCAAAGGGTCACATGCTAAGGGTTTGGTGGCCAGCCTGCTACTGGCAGGTGGGGTCCAGAGAAGATATGTAGAACCACCGGGGAAGTGCCTGTGGAGATGTGGGACCCTGGGAATTCTCCTATTTCTCTTTGTTTTCTGAATGCTCCCTCTGCACTTTGCTCCTACCATGAGAACCACTATCTCCACAGGCCCGAAGTGATGAGGCCAAGCAACTGAAGGCTGAAGCACAGTACACCCTCCTTTTGGATGGACTTGCTCGGGTATTTTGTCACAGTCATGGGAAGGCAAGCGACATACTTTTTGAAAGTCTTTGGGTTTCTGTGTCTATAAAATGGGGAGCATGGGTTGGTCTTCTTGGACGACTGCTGTGTTCACTTCACAGTTCTCCAAATGTTCTGGACCTCTGGATCAATAGCCTTCTCTCAGGGCATGCTTTTCCATTGTTCAAAGTGTTTGGATTTGTCCATCTTTTGGAAGAAAGAGCCAGGCAATTTGTAGTCGAGCATCTTTTATCCCAAAGATGCAGGATTAGGCACAAGGATAGGCATGCATCATGAGAATCAAAAGGTCACTTTTTTTTTTTTGGTGGAAACCAAGACAACTGCATACCTGAGCTTATGTAGGTTCTTGAGCTAGGCCAATGGCAACATTCCTTATGACTATAGTACTCTGTGAGTCACATGTTCTGGGGGCTTTTAAGAGAGGGTAGGTTGGGAGGAGTTCAGCCTGTGACTAGAGGAAGACGGTTGGTACACAGGAGCAAGTCAGCAAGTTCTGGAACATGTAAGTTTCTATTAGGTGGATCTAAGAGTGCCGTTGTATGACAACAACTCCAGGCTAATCCTCTGAAATTCATGGCCTCACGGGACTTGGGGTCAGGGTACACAGTGATCTGAAATAATCGTCAATGCTAAGGAAGAGTGAAACACTGGGAGCAGAATCTAAGAGTGTTCTCTGGGGGGCTGGAGAGATGACTCAGAGGTTAAGAGCATTGCCTGCTCTTCCAAAGGTCCTGAGTTCAATTCCCAGCAACCACATGGTGGCTCACAA
>NC_022030.1:45979011-45981511 GCF_000317375.1 Microtus ochrogaster
TCCCTGAAGTCCAGATCTTTTGGTCTTTCTTTGTTTTCCCTTTCACCAAGAGGACTTGAGGCTTCCCCAGCAGAGGATGTGCAAGCTGGAAAGCTCGTGAGAATATCACCACTTCTTCCTTTTGGCATTAGAGGAAGCCTTTGAGGGCAGGCAGGTAACACACACAGATAAACCTGGCAATGAAAGCTCGGGTGCTGAGTAATGTAGGGCTGGGGAGGTAGAACGGGTATAGTATGGCGTGAAGAAGAAGAAATGGAAGTAAGTCAGCATTCCAACCATCTAGTCAGTGTAACCCAATAGCTCATGTATACTTGATATAAAGAAGTTAGGTCCTCAGTGGCAGCCCTAAAGCTAGAAGGTCCCCAATGGGGATGGATTGCATTTTTGCTGTATGTGCTCCATGTGTCCTTCTCCCGGGAGTAGTGTTAACGTCTACACCTTTGGCATCAGAAGTGGGATGTGAGTGGAGGTAGCATTGCCGACATCCGTGAATACCTGGAAAGCATCGTGGAGTCTGGTTATTGCTCTATGCTGTCTCCACAGAAGTGGCACATGCCAGACCAAGGCTGCCCCAATGCTGACCAGCAGGGCCTGGCTGTAGATGAGCCATGTGAGACCTCTGTGGTGAGAGCCTTTGAGATTCAGGAATCAGTCATCTCGAGTGAGCAAATCACACCCCTCCACTTTTGCATTCTTTGGGGCCGGGGATGAAGTGACAGGTGCCGTTCGCTAGAAGTCTGAAGCAGACCAGCAGCAGAAGGTGCTCTTGACCTCACCTCACCTCCATGTGTATAGCGAGAGATCAGAGGTGTCTGGCTCAGGATGTCAGCTAAGCTAAGCTGCTAGCCAAGTGTCCTGGACCACATCTTCGCCCTTCTCAAAGGACAATGATAGTCAACTCCTAGGGACCCAAGAGAAGGTTTTCTATGGCATTGTTCACTTAAAAAGCAGAAATAAGTAGAAATAGATGACAACAAAGGAAGTTTGAGGGCTGGAGATCCTGTGGACTGGCTCCAGAAAATCCCACTGATTCCGAGAGTGAGTGGTAAAGAACGAGAAGCTTTCATCTGAAGGTGGGGAAGTGGTATCAAGTTGGGGTCCAGAGAGCAAACTCCTGCTGCTGCCACATGCACAGACCAGCTGAAAGAGAAGCTGGAAATGCCTCAGGTCTCGAGGAAATGGATTTCTCTTTTCTGTTAGCAGTGGGGAGTGACCCAGGTAATAGGTGAGAGCCTTCCCAGTGACGTGAACTTTTCTTTGCCTACTGAGAAACTCAATGGCTTTGTTTTCAGTGAGGACATCTCACGGACTAGTCCACAAAGGAAGCTCTACACAGCCTCTCAGGAGGTCGTTTCAGAGCCAGGTAAGAATGGCTGTTTCCAGGAAAGGGGATGGTAGGAGCCAAATTGGGTATATAGATATAGATGTCATGACCTCTCAGGCTCTTCCAAAAAAAAAAAAAAATCAATTGAAATTTAGTATTTAGCGTTTAGGGCTCATGATCTTAAAATGTCAAAATTGACTGAATTAGGTCAAATAAATAGGCTTAGGCCTGAAATGCATAGAAAAATGAAACCCAGATGTCCTATTTTTGCCTGTCAGCCACATCACATTATGTCTGAAATGAAGTGGGGTAGAAGTGAGTGAGTGAGTGCCAGGCCATGCTCCAGACAAAAGCCACCCTTGGCCAACATGGGTGAGCAATGGCAAGCCCTGTGAGGTGCAAGAACACAGACCTGAGACTCCCACTCATTAGGAAATCCTACAAGACATGAGGGGGGATGGAAGGTGCTGGTAAGGACCATGAGTTCTGACATTTCTTCTCGACAACGCTACAGATGACTGAGGTGAGAGATCAAGTCTGCTCCCAGCTGGCTCCAGGGTTTTCCAAGGACAGAGTGCCAATGCAATAGCTTTTTCTTAATTTCCTTTCATCCAAAATGTTCATTTTTTTAAAATCTCCTGTGAGGATTCTTCCCTCCAGTGTGACAAATTTTCCAATTTTGTAATGGAAGCCAAGAGAAAATGGAATTCTCTTTTATAGAAATCCATTTTGTAGCCAACTTTCTTGAGATGCATCTATCCCCTGAAAGCAATTTCCTTCCTCTGGGTGGATGCGACTGAGGTGTTTAGAGCCTGCTAAGTGGATGGCTGACAATTTGCTCTTTCAGTTTGTGGAGATTAACAGCAAGGCCTAGGAGGAAATGGGGCAAGGGTTCCTCTTCAGCTCTTCTCAAGGTGTGCTGAGCTCTGTTCTTGGAGCAGTGGTTTTGCTGGAATAGGCATGGTGTAGGGGTTGGGATAGGTCTGGACACCTCAGGGCATCAATGTCAATTATCCCTCACAAATCCTTCCCAACACACTTGGGAAGCTGCCTTGCCAGACAATTAGAGGGAAGATGAGCCATCTGACAAGAGAGGCCTCTCAGCATGGCCCTGTCCCAGGTTTGAAAGGCCACTGAGGATTTGTAGGAACATGGTAGGCCCTGTTCCATAAGAGG
>NC_022030.1:45984011-45992401 GCF_000317375.1 Microtus ochrogaster
GTCAGAAGTTGGGGTTCTATGGCTTGCTTTCTCCGTAAAGCAAACTGGAAAGTCTTATCTGTTGTTCACTGATTTGCGGCAGTGTTAGTTAAGCCTTTCACTATTGGGAGGAGTATATATTCAACTGAAGTCACCTTAAGTGGGGGAGAATTCATTGAGTCTTCCGAGAACCGGGAGTAAAAGCACAGCTTATCCAGGAACGGAAATGATGTCAAAGGGTTGAACTAGTGTCCCTGAGCCCACGTGTGTTCTAAATGACTGTCTCCTTCCTTGGCGTGTCTTTGCTTGGTGGCATTCTGTAGTTTTGTTTTGTTTTTACTCTTTTCTCTTTTTTTTGGGGGGGGGCATCATCCAGCTTCCAAATAATCATCCACACTGAGGCTTATTCTTAGCTTGGTTTATTACTAGCCAGCTTTTCTTTACATCATTCTGTCTGCCTTTTTCCTCTGGGCTTTTCTCTTTCTAGACGCCTTTCTTTTACTTCTGTCTCCGTGACTTGCTGTGTAGCCGGTTGGCTGTCCCTGGAATCCTCCTCTCCATCTTCTTTCGTTCCCAGATTTCTCCTCCTGTTTATTCACTCTGCCTGCCAATCCCACCCAGTTATTGGTTTTTCTTCTACCTGGCTGTTGACCGTTCAGCTCTTCATTAGACCTATCAGATGTTTTATGATTCAAAGTAACACAGCTTCACAGAGTTAAATAAATGCAACATTAAGAATGTGACCCATCTTTGCATCATCAAACAAATATTCCACAGCATAAATGAATGTAACAATCTTAAAATAATATACCACAACAGCATTCCCAAGCAGGTTTTGTCCAAGTGACAAACCACTCTCACAATCTCAGTTTAGCAATATCTTGAAAATGGGACTTCTTTCTACTCACAGTTACACATAAATCATCAACAAAAATCTAAATGGCTATGCTTGGGTTAATATCCAGTCCTTAGACCAAAGGACAGAATAGTCTGATTGGCTTACCTGGGTCTCCTACTCACTCTGTTTGCAGGAATAGGTGAGACACCATGGATGAAAACCCAACCACATTATACGGTGTGAGGGGAGAACTCCTGAACAGAATTAGGAGACTAGATAGGGTGGGGTGGGGGAAGTTAGACCAATAAGACCACAACCAGCAACTCAGGTTTTCAGTCTTGATTTTCCTTCTCAGCGCTGGCCAGTGTACATGGTAAGTATCTTATGAGGTTGGCTCTTCAGTGTGAGTCAGAGCTGTGACCAGGGGGCCTTACAGTGCCGTGACTCCAGCTGTCATCAGCTACCTATACCTGGAGAGCTTCCATGCTTGACAAAAGGCTCCTACACAAAAATGATTTCATTCCATTTACATAGCAACTTGGAAAGTCATAGGACTGATGCCATCATTCCTGTTCCCACGTGAGGGAATGGGATCTCAAAAAAGCTAGTGATTTCTCCAGGTACCATGACTGGAAAACAGTCGCCTCCACTAGAAAGCCAGGCCTCCCAGCTCCAAGATCTGGACAAGAAGAAGATGGAGCCTCAAGGACCTTAGGAGATGATGCTGATGCCATGCGGCGGCTCCACCACTAAAGTAGGAGTGGAGTTGGAAACTGTGATTTTCTATTATTATTATTATTATTATTATTATTATTATTATTATTACTTAAAAAATACCAATCCAAATCCCTACTCCTTCCCCTTCTCCCACTCCCCTCCACTCCTTCCACAGACCCTCTAACCCCACCCCCTCCAATCTTAAGAGAGAGCCACACACCCCGCCCTCTGGAAAGTCCAAGGCCCTCTCTACTACATCTAGGTTGAGCAAGCCTTACATCTGAAGAGAATAAGGTCCCAAGAAGCCAGTACATGCCGTAGAGACAAATCCCAGTGTCACTATCAGTGCCCCCCCCCAGTCTGCCCCAACTGTCAATTCCCTTCAGAGTTGACTTCCAGTCCAGTTGGAGTTGGTGAGTTCAAAAAAACTGTCTCAGTGGGTGACCCCTCATGGTCCCTGACTCCTTGCTCATACTCTCACTCCTTCCACTCTTCAACTGGATCTTGGGAGCTCAGTCCAGTGCTCTGATGTGGGTCGTTGCCTCTGTTCCCATCTGTTGTTGGATGAAGGTTCTCCTATGTACCCCAAGTTCCCCAAGTTTGGGAGCAGGATGTATGGCAGGGTTCCACGGAGCTCACAGGGAACCAGAAACTGTAATTTTCTTCCCAAGTTTTCATGACTAGCTAGTCAGCTTCCCAAGGAGATTCCTACCCAGGAATCTCCTGTCAAGAAACAGTGTCGAAAGGTTCTGTTTCGAAATGCATTTTGTAAAGGCTGTGCAGCGGAGTTGTCTCCAGCACAACTGTAAAGGCTGTGCAGCGGAGCTGTCTCCAGCACAACTGTAAAGGCTGTGCAGCGGAGCTGTCTCCAGCACAACTGCACCCTGGAATGCTACACATGCTCACTTGATTCCCAGGCTCCATTTAAAGGAGTCAATACAAGGGATTTGTGTTTATGAATTACTGCACTTGCCTTGATAAGAGAATTACTACATCTACTTGAGCTGCTCCCATGTGAGGCAGACATGCTTGTCCGAGATTGCAAACACAATACCCAAATGTTCATTCTGTTCATAAGGCCATAAAAATGTTGGGAAAGGAAAGTTAACTCCTTTGGAGAGGTATGAATAGTGAGAAAAGGGATGAAGTGTATGCCTGGAGTTTCAGATGCTGAAGAAAGGGATTAGAAGGTGTCTTTAGTACAATATAACTGGTTATATTGGTTAAGTGGGCTCTCATTCAAGGAACACCTCATTGCTTTACAGGGAGGGAGAAAATTGAAACAAGTAGTCCAAACAATTAAAGATTAAACAAAATGAAACAAGCTCTTACGGCCGTGGTATCAGCCTATAGCGTTTTGCCTTGCCTTGTTAGTGACGGTGCCTTATGAAGCACTTAGGGGCGGTTGCTAATGGAGCCTCACTCCCTCCTGGAGAGTGACTTGAACATTCAGCCCTGTGACTCAGGTGCAGACGCTGCCTGTATTAGTGAGGGCAGAATGCTGCTTAACTGTCTCACAGGGGTGTAGTGAGGCTTAATTAATTGTTGGGGAGGCACTTTGAGATTCTGGGATGAAAGGCACTATATAATGATAATAATTTGCATCGACAAGGTACATTTCTTCAGTGGAATTCCAAGCACTTTACAAACATTAATTAATCCTCATAACACCCCAGCAAGGCAGGTATGTTTTCCCAGGATACACTAAACAAATCCACCATATTATGAGCGGGAGGGAGGCTACTGCGATGAACTAACTTTAATACTTATTCTTGGTGGGAACTTCCAGAAAGGTTGATGTGAACCCTGCTTCCCATTACTCCAAACTATCTGCCGTTCACTTTTGATTATCCACAAATATCGTATTCTGCTGCAGCGCTAATCATTTTGCTTGGGGGACACGTGTCCCGAGCAAAACTAGTCATAAGCAGCTGTCATTCCAATGGATATTAATGCCTATTGTCTCCCATTCGGGAACTCGGCGCCTCCTCTATGCAGAAAGAATGGTGCAGAGGGGGTAGGGGAAAGGCAGGCGACATCTGTTTCAAAGACAGTCTGCAGCCATACTGGAGAGAATGCACCTGGCTTCCACTTTCAAACCCCTGTGACCAGTGGCTTCCTGGCCTCTCTTTGTTAACAGCAGATTTCACATTTTATATTCTGGCTTTTCATCTCCGTGCAGTGCTGGGGAAACAGAATTGGCGATGGGTAAGTAAGGAGTCTGAGATGCATACAAAAAGGCAACCAGCATTTCCAGCATGAAGGGGCTGTTATAAGTCAGCAATGCAGAAGCAGCGTGAGTGTCAGGACCCAAACAGTTCCCCGGAACCCCGGCCATTCCACATCTGAAATAAACCGAAAGGAGAAAAGTGATCCTCTGATTAGACAGATGACTTCAACCTGCTGATGGCTGGCTTGTCTGTTTCTGAATGGCGCTCTGAGGATGCTCCTGTCCCCAAATCCTGGCTTTAATTTTGCATAGGCTCATTCACTGCAGCTTTCCCAGACTGAAGAGGAAGAAAGCGACTTGCCTGCTGTCACTCCCCACAGGCGCCTGCGCTCCAAGACAGCTGTCTTTTGGCCAGCCTCCTGGGCTGCGAGAGTGTGGCGCCAATGAATCAATGTGTCATCCGTGGGGATGGAAGCCTGACAGGGACGGGAGTGTTCTCTCTCATGAGTGCCTGTGATCAAGAAGAAGGCTGGCAGCCTCTGGACCTTGCATCTGATTATGACTGAAGGCTATGGCTCATACCAATCTGGTATGTTCTGAGTGAGATATTGCACCTGGATAGCCTCACTTTCTTCTGTGCAATGAGAAGGTGGAAGCATGTTGTTTCCTGTTAGCTCTACTTTGTAATTAGAGACTGGTTTGACACAAATTTCCCAACTTGCTCTTTTTGCCCAACCCTCAACCAGCAGGCCTTAAAAGCAAGGTAAGTGTGTGTTGTGGGGATCGGCTCTTCTCTTGAGATGGATGAAGCACCCGAGACGGTCATGTTTCCCTTTGAATGTTCTACAGCTATTTTCACCTTCTCTGTGTGTCTTGACATGAAAACGTTGGAAAACACTGTTCTACTGACTGGTCAGCAGAGGAGTCAATGGGAAGAAACACTGAAGTCACAACCCCCTCATTATCGTGTAGCTTATGAGCAGAGTCTGAAGACTTCATCTTCATCACTGTTCACAGAGGAAAGGTTGTTGTCATGACAGAAGACCTCTTCTGGCCTCGGTGGGCATCAGGCATATGCATGGCACACAGACATGCCTGAGATAAAATACCCATACACATACAATAAAAAAATAAAGAGAAAAAAATTAAAATACCCACATCCATAGGCAGATTCTAGTCTAATGGGAGGTAGGATCTTGGCACTGGTGTTTCTTCAGGCTCAGCATTCACTGGTGTTTCTTCAGGCAGGGGTGGGGGTGGCTGCTGCTAAGCTGCTCTCATCCAGGAAGTCAGTGCCAAGCCCTACAACTGGATGGTGGATTCTCAGCAAAGACAAGAAGGGAGATGTGGGCAGGCGCAGAATTGTCCGCTGTCAATTCAAGGTCCTTTCCTATAGGACTTTGAAAACTTACAACTCTCCCTAAACACCAGATTTACTATCTCCAGTTTAGAGTTTAAATAATTAACCTGCCTATTTGGTGAAGAAATAGCTATGTTACACAGCTAATGATAAGTAGAAGAGTTGAGGCCTGAATCGGGTCATTGGACCTCCATGTCAGTTCCCGTATATCTGAACTTGGCCTGAGGTACTGGAAGGAGTGTACACGTGAGGTGACATCTGCATGGCCCTGAATGAGGCCCTTGAGGTTAGAGAGATGGCGTGACACGTTTGCAAAGGTGTCCACCACGTGGCCTTCCTGGATGTGCTAGGTGGAGTAGCAGTGGGAGAGGTGAGACAGAGAGATGCGATGTCTTGGCTCTTAGGAAGTTAGATGGAAGTCAAGGAAGAGCTCCATTTTGCTCAAGTTTACCCACTGTCCTTAAGCAGAAACTGATACAGATTTAGGGCAGAAAAAAAATCAGAAAGCAAGCAAACAAACACAACTCAGAAATAACAAATAAGGTAAGAGTTTGTCTTCAGCTTTTTGGTTGATTCATGGACAGTTCCTCCTCATGACTGATCACCTTCGGGTCTACGGTAGCTAATGTTGCAAATATTGATTATAAATGGATCAGAAACCCATTGCTCAAAAATCTAGCCGATTTGCAGTCATTTGATGGACAGCTTACACATACATGTATGACGCCCCATGCTGCTTCTTGTTTGTGCTTGACCTGGGCAGGCTAAGGACATGCTTCTGTCCAGGGATTCCACCCAGTCTCTCATCTGAGAAAATGAGAAGGTGATGACAGGCAGAAACCGTGGCTGATGTTCAGTGTGCAGTCCTAATGGGACCACCCTATGGATGTTTTAAAATCTACACACTGAAAATTCATCTCAGTTTCAATGTGCAGAATAGACTGAATAAAACAAACAAATCAGGTGGCTCTAATGTGATCTTTGTGTCAGGTCCAACAGACGCTCAGAGAAATGACTGTGTAAGTGTGCTGACTACTACCTTTCCAGAGCACACGTTGGCCTTCAGGCTCACTCCCTCAGGCTTCCAGAGTGGCTCCTCTCAGTGCTTCTCATCCCATCCCCACCCTAAACTTCTCCAGTTCATGGCCTTTCGTCCCCCAGCTTCTCATTCTTATATTACCCCGCCATTTCGGCCATGCACTCTCTTGGTTCTTTTGGTCCACACACACTCAGTCTCCTTTGCTCCCTCTCTCTTCTCTTCCTTTTTCATTCGGCCCTTTCATGGCCTGCTTCAGTCCACTGGCCATGTTTAGTCTACTTCTTTCTCTCCCTGCTCTGGACTTTTCCACATGCCTTCGACTATACTCTCCCTCATAGCTACACTAAAAACCTCCCCTTCAACATTCCTTGGAGTGGTCATGTCCCCGTTTCAATCACTTTGTCGTCAGCAGGAAGATAAATCACGTTGGTACTTGGTTTGTGGAAGAGACCCTTCTTAGGTATGTATGCTATAGGAAATAAGCCTCTAACCAGGAGGGCCAAGAAGAAGGGAAAATCCAGGAGCTGGGCCAGGGATTGACTTCTGGGTCTCAAGACCCAAAGGAAGCTCAAGTCAGCAGCCTTGTTGTTTGTGCTGCTCCAAGGGGACCCTCCACAGAGCAGGAGGGTGTGTCAGAGCTTCAGAGGAGCTCTGCCTTGAATCCAAGATGGAAGGATCCTAAAAGGGAAGGCTCACAGCAGAGTGGAGTGCTCTGATGAGCAGTTGGCAACTCCGTGGGCATGAGCAGAACCTGAGGAGCACCAGGGGTGGTGGACTCACACTTTCCTTCTGCCCCCACTGCTGAGTGAGAGACCTGCCATGTCCAGAAATCAAACTGGGCCCTGGCACTTTGAAATCTCTTTCCTTCTGAGGTTTTGGTGCTTGAAATAAAAAGGGGGGTAAAAGGCCCCTTGAACTGGCAGGGTGGAGAACAGAGCAGGCCTTTGGACGACTCTGCCCCCAGCGCTAGCCCTGGAAACAATGAGTGAAGAGGAGCCAAGGGGAAGGAAGGGAGGACAAGGATGTCCTCCCAGACTGATGACTCAGCTGCTCAGTTTCTCTGCTTTAAAGTATGACCGCTAAGGACAATAGAGAGTGTGAGCTTGGGGAAGCAGGCCGAGGCTGGCAAGCAATGAGAAACCTTTATATCCCCTTATGTATGAATAAAAGTCCACGATTCTGTTTGGGGCTTTGACGCTGTCTCTCAGATCCGCGGGACTTTAGGGTCCTCCAAAACGCTGCTTCCTGCCCCTAGCCTTCCTGGACTCCTTATTGTTGAAGGACCTCCCCGTTTTCTTCTGCCCTTTACTGAAGGGTGCTGGGTGTCCACTGTCTTTGAGATACATTCTCTTAGGGCACAGTTGGTGACCCCCGAGTGAGATCTGTGAAGTTCACATCCGGTTTAAACATGGAGTTCTATTTCATTAGTTTGTTAAGATGCTAAAGACTGAGCATGAGGCTTTGTACATGCTAGGTGAGTGCCCTGTCACTGAGCTGAATCCCCAGTCCCATGTCAGTGTTTATTAATAACAGTCAGACCTCACATTTCAAAAAGGATCATAATTCAGAAGCTTGGCTGGTACCCAGCCCTGCATTGTTACAGCAGGCACAAGTTGAGTCTGGGCTGTGCCTTGAGATGTTCAGACAGGGCAGGGACATTTTTGCAATCTAAATGCAAACTCTGTTAGTCTGTCCCCCATCATTTCTCAGACCCTAAATTTGCTCACTATAAGCTCAACATGCTTGTACTCTTGTATCCAAGTGTTCCCGTGTGTTTCTCCAACTGAGGCTGTTTAGGGAGCCAGACGCCTTATCTTTTTCCTTTCGTGTGGCTAAACCTTCGTGTAACACTCATAGCCTCGTTTCTTCCCTTGATGTCCTAGATTGAGAAGCAGCATCAGAGATGCTCAGGTTAGCATTCAGTCTTGCCTGCCTGAGGGAGCATTCGTAGATGTAAGGACCCCTCTCTGTGGCACCACTTAGGGTGTCCTTTTCTGTATCACTGTGACAAAGTTTATTCTGGCTTATGTGTTTCAGAGGATTCAGTCCATGGTCATTTGGCTCTGCGGCTATCGGCCTGTGACAACACAAACATTATGGAAGAAGAATGTAGGTGAGTAAAACCGGACTCACTGAACATAGTGGACAATGAGGACTACTGAGAACTCAAGAACAATGGCAATGAGTTTCTGATCCTACTACACGTACTGGCTTTGTGGGAGCCTAGGCAGTTTGGATGCTCACTTTACTAGACCTGGATGGAGGTGGGTGGTCCTTGGACTTCCCA
>NC_022030.1:45993329-46035421 GCF_000317375.1 Microtus ochrogaster
CTCCTCCTCCTCCTCCTCCTCCTCCTTCTCCTCTTCCTCCTCCTCCTTCCTCTTCTTCTTCTCCTTACTCTTTCTCCTTCTTCAGTTTTTTTGAGACAGGATTTATCTGTGTAGCTCTGGCCATCCTTGAACTCACTCTGCAGACCGGGTTGACCTCTAACTCACAGAGATTTGCCTGCCTCTGCCTCTTATGTGCGGGGACTAAAGGCGTTCATCTTGGTTGCCCAGCTGCAATGGAGGGCTCATTCCTGGTGTAAAATGACATCTTGCTGGCCAAAGAGTCCCCAAGAGGCAACTATCTTGTTTTTCTTTATGGCTTGTCTACTTAAAACTTTCATCCACCTGATAGTGTTCACTGCTTAAACAGTTCCCCAGCACTAACCATGGGTCTGGAATCCCCTGAGAAGGCTGATGTCGGGGCCCAGAATTCCAGCTCTTGGTGTCCCTCATCTTCATCTTTATGTGCATCCAAAGTTGGTAGGCTTCCTGTGGGGCTCATTACAAAGATTTTTATCCTGGGCCTCTGTCAGAAGAAATAGGAAGATTCCCACTTTCCACCCTAAATGATGGTTTATTACCCAGAAAGTCACCTAAAGCCACTCTGTCCTTCCAGACCATCTTTCTCCACAGGCTTCCATCCTGCTCACTGAGAGATGCAATCTAGCACTAATGTTTGACTGTCTTCTTATCTCAGAGTGCTGCTCTTGTCCCATCTCAGGCTCCTTCAACTAGAATGTCTCACAATTTTTTTTCTGTACAAGTTGGCCCCTCAAGGCCAGCCCTGTGGTCATATCCAGATAAAGAGAATGCTAAGAGCCAACATTTACTGACCCTGACTCTACAGGACAGCTTCATCTGAATGAAGCCAGGGGATTCTCCCAAGAATTCTGTAACATAGAAGTTTATGTCTTAGTTGACAGTTCATGGCCAGGCTATGGCCTCTACAGCTTTAGAGTCAGACACAGGACTACCTTCAGATTCAGGTGGTCTGGGCCCTGCTGGCCCTCTTCATCCCACTTGGACTGATATGGGGAAGAGAAGAGGGGAGGAAAATACAAGAGAAGCTGAAAAGGACAGAAAAACAAAAGAAAAGTTAAATGCACGCAGTTGCCCCCCAAATCACGTGTTGACGTCCTACCTGCCAGTGATTCAATATTGTGACTGTTGAGAAGCAGAACTTCCTAGAAATCACAAGGAAAAATGAGGACTGGATGAATGTGCTGGAATCCAGTATAACTGGTGTCCTCTTAAGGAAGGTTTAAGACACATAGAGCACAGAGTAGAAATGACAATGTGGTGGCCGTGAGATGGTAAGCATCTCAAGCAGAGGAGAGAGTCCTCAGAAGAAACCAGTCTGCCGCAAACCTTGACTTTGGACCTCTCACCGTCAGAACCGCAGCAACATAATTCTGTCATTTACACTGTTTCGTGTGGCAACGCGGGGTCTGCTATGAGAAGACCAAGCCAGGCCCTCAGAGTCCAGTATTTACAGTGAATTCACTTAGTCACAAGAACTTGAATCCACCCTTCTCATTTCATAAGGAGACAAACTGGGCCTGGGAGAGGTGAAGCACCTGCTTGGGACGAAAGGAGGTGCATTCTGAGAGGATGAAGGAAGGGGAACACAAAGACTCTCCAGAACCGAGATGCCGTGCATCTTTATTTTGCTTTATAAACAGAAATATACAATTTAGAGGGATGAAATAATCTGCCGAATTAAAATCTGCGGATATCAGAGGCTAAGAAAAGGAACTGAGGAAAGGTCAGTTTATGAGAACTTTGCAAACAGAAAGGGCTCCCTCTGTGATCGAAACTAAGAAATTTTCTTTCCGCCAAATAAAGGCAGTCTGTTAAATACAGTCCATGCTGCTGCTGGGTCATGTTGCAAACAGAAGGTTTCCTTATTGATCCCTTTGTGTGTCGTGCAAAATAAAGACTCTCTTTTTTTTTTCCTGGATAGAATCTACTAAAACTTGGGCTAACTGCCCTCACATTTCATTAATTAAAAGGGGCTCTGATTGTTCATCTCAACTGGGCTCAACAGTACCCTCAGGGAGATGGTGTCTCAGGAGAGGTTCATTAGTCCCCAGCCATTGCACCAGTATGAGGACAAAGGTATGCAGGATACAGGGCTGGTGTGAGATCCATCTGTGCTTCATTCAGCTTCAGGGCAGATCGATGCTCAGAGAGCACTAACATCGCTAACGTTAGGCACATGTTTAAACATGAATCAGCGTGGTAGCCCGAGGTTAAAGTGGACACTTTCCCTTTTCCTAATAGGAAATGGAGCCAACCGGCATCTCCATCCACAGACTCAGTGATGTCTGGGCGGTTAATGTGTGGTCAGGAGCATTGGTTGGGGTCTTGTCCATATCTATTAGGAGGGAAGAAGCCCATTTAGCAAATTAAAATTGTTTTTTATTCCCCTGGCTAATTGTTTTCTAATTGTTTAAGTAAAAGGTTTTGGTTTTGATTAGAGGCTTTTAGTAAATGAAATCTGTTCGCATTTTACAAGTCAAATATTTGGATCACAGAGCGGCAGTCATAGTGAGACAGGCTGGCTGGGACAAGGGTTCTGAAATATAAGTGTTGATGCTGAATAGGCTCTCAAGGTGATCTGGCCCCGTGCTTTTCACACTGAGGAAATGGAGACCTGGGAAGCTCACACCAACTGAGAGGGAGCGAAGCCAGGCAAGAGCAGCAAGGTTTGACATCCCAGGTTAAGCAGACATCTGTACTAGGTATACCTATCTATGGTCAAAGGTGTTTTTTTTTGGATTTTCGAGACAGGGTTTCTCTGTAGCTTTTGATTCCTGTCCTGGAACTAGCTCTTGTAGACCAGGCTGGCCTCAAACTCACACAGATCCGCCTGCCTCTGCCTCCCGAATGCTGGGATTAAAGGCGTGTGCCACCACCACCTGGCTCAGAAGGCTTTAATTAAACATTTAATCTCCAAAACAGCCTATGTACAGATTAAATGGGGCATGAAGAAACATTAATTAATGTGTGTACAACTAAATGTAAGTTGTGCGTTTTATATCTTTGTGTAAAGGAGTCAGTTCTTAAAATCTCACTAAGCAGCTGACACGTGAACATCTGGCACACCACTGAGCTGGGCGGCCTTTAGGTACACACGTGAGTGTGCTCACACTCCTTCAAAGAAAGTCAATATATTCCTCTCTGGGTGTGAAAGACAAATAAGAGGAAAAACACATAAATGTTGCTGTGTGTTCCTTAGAACCTCAGACAATTCGCTGGGATGGTGAAAGGCTTCACAAGAGAGAGAAGGACCTTATGGTCAAATAAAGTTGGAAAATACCAGGTTAGGCAGGGTCCCTCCCTCCCTCCTTCCCTCCCTCCCTCCCTCCTTCAACCTCCCTCCCTCAACCTCCCTCCCTCTCTCTCTTTTTGACATCAGAAACTTAAGATTTGTGAATCACTGGGTTTGGGAATGGGGGGAAAACAGAATGTCTTCCTATATATATATATTTTTAATTATGGAAATTTTGTCTGCTAGAGAAATGGAAATTTCCCAACAATGTAGCACCCGTGGTCAATCTATTTTCAACAGCAATTTGTCAATTTTTTTTTTGAAAGTTGAAGTGAGCCATAGAAACCTCTTTCTTGTGACCACTGCTGTAGGTGGTGCCGTGGGTCTAGTTCTGCAGGCGCTGTGAGCGGTAGCTGTGAGCTAGAAAGCTTGTCCAAGTGAGTTCGGCTTGTAAGTGGGAGCCAGGCTTGAAACCGGAGGTAGCAGCTCGCATCCTAGGCTCTGCTTTTTCCCTTGGCCCTAGACTCCCTTCTGTGGGAGTAGTATGTGATCTCAGTTTACTAAGAGTTGTTGGGAAACACAGAGGAGGGTAAGACCAGCTTGTATGGGTGGAGAGGGGCAAGGTTTTGAAGAAACAGTGTAATTATTCAGCCACAAATAAGGCTACAATTCTGGTTCTAGAGCCATGCATGTGCAGACAAGCTCTCAGGCAGAAGTGACTGAATGTTAAAGGGCCCACGTGACCCACGTGCGCGCATGCGTGGTTACATTCATGCGGGATTCGGCTAAGCCCTTACGCACATGCGTTAGCTCTTTCATCTGCGTAGGACGCAGCCATGTCAACCCCCTGTGCGCGTGTGCTAGGCAGGTTTTAAACGCTAGCCGGGCCATCTTCCTCTATCTCCACACTGACTTCCCAGGCCTGTGCACGCCCCCTCTAATAAACTCCTAAGCGGGTTTGTTGTGTGTTTTGTGGTTCCTTCTCGCTCGCGCCAGGTAATTTCAGACAGGACATTATGATAAGCATGGTGACTAATCAGTGTTCCACGGGGAAGCCTATCCTAAATGCCTCAGATTCTCTGATTCGAGGATGGGTCTGTGAGGGGCCTGTGGTAGAAGCAAGCTTCCCCTTCTTGTACATTCACGTTTTTTATTAACCTCCTTGTAGGAATAAACTTCCTTGCCTTGAAATATGGATGGACTGAGAACGTCAGAGCACCTTGGATTTATAGCCCTGCACAGCACACAGACATAATTTCTACTTGGCTGCTGTGTTGACGAGATTCAGTAAGGCATTAGACAAGTAAGTCTGTATTAGTCATCTAAACTATGGAATGTCCCTGGACTCTCAGGCCCTCTGAGAAGATACCTGAGCAGCCTTGACCTCTCTCAGGGGACAGCAATGTTTGGACTCTGATTTTCAATTGGCTGTCTCGGTGAGGAGAGAACCAGTTTGCTTAAGTCTCTCTCAGGGTCTTTTTGAAGGAGCCATGAAAAACTGAGGAGAGTCAGTGACTGGGGGTTTAGATGGGAACCCCCTCCTTTGTATTGTCTGCCTCAGTTAACTTCTGTCTTGTTCTCTTTCATTCCCTCCAGAGTTGGGGAGGGGAAGGGAAGTGGGTTGTGGAAGGAACGGAAAGAATTCTCTTCAGGCATTTAACCACTTTGGTTCAGGTCTGTAGATGAAGGTTAGCTCTAGAGAGCCTGAGTTAGCACAACAAATGCCCACTTGAGCCACTCAGGAATTCTCCATTCTCTGCATGGGGCAGGGTCCCGAGTTTCCCTGGAAGCAACTTTACTGCAAAGATCAAATCCTTTAGCTTTTTGGTCTCCTCCCGTTTGACTTGGCCCCACTGTCACCCACTGACATTTGAAATGTGCCTATTTGAAAAGAGAAGGAGAAAAGAGCACAAAGAGGAGGGAAAATAGCCGGAGGTGTTGCATCCTGCTGGGCAGAAGGAAAGAGTGTCTGGCCTCGCAGAGAGGGTGTGGTGTGCTGGTTTATGCCCTCTTCCCTTTTGTCTTGGCCTTTTCCTGTGTTTCTGTCTTCATAGGGCCACATTTGCTGGTGTGACGATAAGGATGACTTAAATTGTCTGAGCTTATCCAGGATGCTAGAGGGAGGGGCCTGGGAAATGAATGGACGGAGCCCACCCTGGCTCAGCCACAGGGCAAGGCTTTGATGGGTGTCTCCGGACTTGGTGAGCTGGCTGGTTGGGCAAGGGAAGCCACTGGAGGAAGTTGCTGGCCGAGACAGACAACAGACACATCCACACGGGAAGGATGCCCTTGACTTGGCCTTCAGACCTCAGCTGGGGGAGGGGGGCTGCAGCTTGCCCTGTGGTCAGGGAGCGTGGGAGGTATGGGAACAAGCCTCTTCACAGGGCTTTCTGAAAAAGACCTATCTGGGGAGTTTGTAACCCTGTATTGCCATGGCTATAAATCTCCATCAGCACCAAACAGAGGTCTGGGATGTGAACCAGGAGTCTCCATCGCCAGCTGACTCAGGTGATGTGGCTATTGCGGTCTGAGACCAAAGCATTTAGCTCAAAAGGAGAAGTGCATACATGAGATTCAGGGGCACCAGGCATGGGCAGTGTCGTTTTGTTCTTTGGAGACAGCAAAAGTTAACATTCAGTTTTCTTTTCTTGATTTGACATCTAACCTTTATTAACTTTAAATGGCACATAAGAACACGAAACTTGTGATGCTAATGGGCCGTATGTGAAGTATTGATATACTTCATGTATTTATTATATAATGTTTAAATCAGGGTTTCCTCAATAGCCTCAAATATTTATCATTTATTTACAGTAAGACCATTCAAAAATCTTTTCTTCTAGCTTTTTTTTTAAAAAAAGATTTTATTTATTTATTATGTATACTACATTCTGCCTCCATGTATGCCCGCATGCCAGAAGAGGGCACCAGATCTCATTACAGATGCTTGTGAGCCACCATGTGGTTGCTGGAAATTGAACTCAGGACCTCTGGAAGAGCAGCCAGTGCTCTTAGCCACTGAGCCATCTCTCCAGCCCCTCTTCTAGCTTTTTGAGATATGTGGTACATTACAATCTACAACTAGCCTGCTTTACGACTAAACACCAGCGGTCTTGCTTCTACCTATGAGTTAACTCATTCAGCGTCTTTGTACCTGATCCCTGCTTGCCCTCGCCTCTGGTAACGGCAACTTTGTTTCCTATAGTCACTCGGGTCAACACATTGGGTACTTTGTAACCATAGAGATAGCTTTCTTCTCGGCATGGAGTGGTGCTTGTCAAGTGACTCCTTAAAATGTTATCCCTGGGTTGGTTTTTGAAAGAGTCACGGTGGGAGTGTGTTAGAGATGGATGGTCTGAGGTTTCACCCAGTTCTGTTAACTCAGGAGGGTGAGCATGGTCTATGTTTCCTATCCTGGATAAACTTACTTTAAGTCATCCTTATCCCCACCGCACCTCATGTGACCTCTGATGTCGGGAGTCAAGGCAGAGAGTGATGGAGGGAATGAGCATTGTTAACTCTCCCGGGATTCTTGTGCTCAGTGAAGTAGACAAAACATTAGATCCTTAGGTCCCAATGTTCTTTCTTGACTCTTACCAGAGCAATAAAGACTACCAGGAAATAATTTTTATACACGCACACATGCATGCATGCACGCACGGAGCACATACGTCAGCAGAGAAACTGAGAGCAGGAAGAAGCAAAACCAGAATAGAATTCACTCAGTAAGTTCAATGTCAGTGTTCCCTATGCTTCTAGAAATGAAGGTGGAGCCCAATAGGAACTGTACTTTAATCCTTTTACAGTTTGTGGTGCATTGAGAAACTCTTTAATGTGAATCTCATGTTATACTCATGTATTTTTCTCTTTAAAATCTACTGTTCATGAGTATTTCTCTTTTTACTTCAAGTAAAGTATAAAACACCCCCCTTCTCAATCCTTTCTCCCACAAACCGGGTGTGAGTGTTTCAGACCGCATGTTCCCAGAACACGCCTTACACGGTGGCTAGCAGCTCAACCTTCCTCCAACTTTTGTTTCTTTACATAGCATGAGGCCACTAATGTCTGTCATAATCCCTCAGAGAGATATTTCCAGGGTAATAGTGGAATAAAATCGTGAATTACTTTGGATTAATAGTAGAATGATCAAAACCAAAACCAAACAAACAAACAAAAAATCCATTACTTCATTGTTGTCTCCTCAGTACTTATCACAGAATTCCAAGCTACTGTCCAAGGCAGATTTTAACAGTTAGTCACTTTCAAGGTGAGGAGAGAGTGTCTTTCTAAACATTGTCTGTGCTTCTTTGGAGCTGTATCTTTTGTAATTTCTTTTAGACACTATGGTGACTTGACACTGGCTGCAAATAGGGCAGGAGACAGAGGCAACCAGTAATTGTCATATAATTCTCTTGTATACGCACCCATGTGGTTTCACTCACGACAAAGACACTAGGTATGGATGCTATGTACTGTATTAGAGGTTTGCCAGGTCAACAGGAAAGGAAAATTAGGGGCAAGTTAGAAGCCCACAGGCACAGGCTTGAACTCCCCTCCCCCATCTTAGGAAAGCTTCAGCTAGCTTTTAGGACCATCTGCTTGGCCACCCAGGGCCAGCAGGGCAAACTCTAAGTTTAAGCCATTGATCAGGACCTCAGTTACATTTGCTACTGCCCTTTAACAGTGACACTTAAGTTAGTGTTCGAATGAGTGGAGACTATAACATAGTTAAGTTGACATATCAAAATGTCGTCATGGTCCACTTCTTCATAATTTATTACCCATTCAAATCTCTTTAAAACATACTTGGTCTCAGACTGAGTGGTGGTGTCACATGCCTTTAATTCCAGCACTCAGGAGGAAGAGGCAGGAAGATCTCTGTGAGTTTGAGGCCAGCCTGGTCTACAAAGAGAGTTCCAGGACAGGCTCTAAAGCTACACAGAAAGACCCTGTCTCAGAAAAAGGAAAAGAAAAGAAAAAAAAAAAAAAAAACAACACAAAAACCTGAACCGTACTTGGTCTCCAAGAACTAAGGCATGTTCTTACCTAACAGAACACAACTGTCCAGAATCTAATGAGAACAATTATGAATTTCTTTTCAATTTACTGCAACATTTTATAGTCTATCATATTTTTACCTTCTCTTATTTTACTTTCATTTTCCTCAAGTTTTGACCTAAGATCGTCCTAAGATTTTTCTTGGTTTATCTCCATTATTTGTTCATTTACAATTCTTGTATTAGTCACTTTTTGTACCATACCATAAGCAACTTAGGAAAGCTTTCTCTTAGTCTGCGCTTTAAGAGCCGCAGTCTGGCACAGTGGACAAGGTAGCAGGTGTGCGTGGTAGAGGCTTGTTCACACTGTGGCTGTAGAACAAGACCAAATGACTGCAAACTTCAGTGGCTGGACTCTAGAGGCCGTCTCTGTCAGCTAGGCCCTGAATCTGGAAGGGTCTACAACCTGCCCAAACAGCACCACCACTTGGTGAACAGGTAGGTGTTTACAGCCAATGCTCCTGAGGGAGACATTTAGATCTAAACCATAAGAACTCCCTGTTAGGAATTTTTCCTAACATGAGCTCTCTGCAGACGCAAAAATCCCAATCAAGCCAAATCACAAGCCAAATTAAAAAATATCCAGGTTTAATGGGATTCCTGCACTCTTGGGTAGCCCCGAGGGGGGAACTGGGAGGCCGCGAAGGTAACCACTGGGGTGGGGTGGAGGGAGAGGAAAGAGAGGACAAGGGGACCTTCCAGGGATGCAGTTTAAGTAGACTGGAGGACAAGACTTTGGGGGGCTGTCTTGACACTCCTCCAGAGAGGGGGTCAAGGCTTGGCAGGCACAGGGACATGGTCTCCAAAGATGGAGGCCAGAGACAGGGACTTGGGACTTACACTCCCTTCTCTGAAGCATGTTTTGACGTCCGGAATATTTATCTAGATGTGGGATATGTGAAATACCAAGCGCAGCACTAAACAAAGTTTTTAGAATTCAAATAACCTTAACCTCCACACGACATAGGTGTCTTGGAGTCGTTTTCAATAGTAGGAAACCAAGTTTACAGCGGATGACTTCCCAGGATCAGAGAGGGCTTGTTCTTGGCAGGGCTGGATTTGGGTTTAGACTTCATTTCAGAAACAGTGATTTGAGTCACACTGAGACATTTCGAAGGTTCCTGCTGGGCTTCTTCTCAAGAGTGATATCTAGCTTACCTGTATAGGATCACTTGTTGTCAATGCAGATTCCTGGGCCCAGCTCCAGCCTTAGTGACTAAATGGTTGGAGACAGACTCAGGAATCATTATTTTAAAAAACAGAGATGTATTTATTGTTATTTCATATGAATGATTATTTTACTTGAATGTATAGGTGCTGTGGATGTGTTTGGTGCTTATGGAGGCCAGTGGAAGGAATCAGTTCTCTTGAACCTGGAGTTACAGACATTTGTGGGCTTCCATGAGAGGGCTGGATCAGTATCTGGATCCTCTCCAAAGAGTATTATGGGCTTTTAACAGCTGAACCATCTCTCAGCCCCCAGAACCAGAATTTTAATGCATTTCTTAGGTTACCTTTATAGTTGGAGTGGATCTGAAGTAGGGAATGAAAGGAAGATGGACTATCTTGCTGGGTTTCAGTTATTTGTGTTGCTAGCAGCATCGTCAAAGGCTAAACATCAGTTTCTAGGTAGGCTGGTGCCAAAAAGCAGGGAGACACTTGGAGACATACGTATGACATGTAGGAAAGTTTATTTTCCCCGC
This sequence comes from Microtus ochrogaster, assembly GCF_000317375.1. Taxonomy (NCBI): domain Eukaryota; kingdom Metazoa; phylum Chordata; class Mammalia; order Rodentia; family Cricetidae; genus Microtus; species Microtus ochrogaster. The sequence goes on from NC_022030.1 coordinate 46,003,361, forward strand.
AGGAGAAATTCCCCATTTTCTCTAGACACCGAAGGAATGGTCTCTGCCAGTGTCACATGTTGAGTGCTCGGAGGACCCTTTGTATCACATATACCACTGTCTAGTTATAGCCGTGAAACATTGCTAGTATGGCCCCCAGCGCTACAAACAGCGCAGAGTACACTGAGACTTTTGGTAACCAGTCTATACACCAGACGTTACAAGACCTTTCATTATCTTGGTTTCGTTTGTAAAGGTAAAGACAGGGAGGAAGGACAGCCAGAGAGACGCTGGATGGCTGACAGAGGCGGGAAGGGAAGTGCCTAGCTCTCTCCCCAGCCGGCTCCATCATTATTCCAAAGCGATCTCTAATCAAAACCCAGCATATGGTTTTTATTAATTTGGGGCAATTCCCCTGCCGTTTAGTGTAATAAAAAGAATATCACAAAAGATTGATATCATAAAAGATCGTGGCATTCCTTGTCAAGCTACCAAACATGAAGTGTAAAATCTAAGGTAATGAAATAAGTTGAGTTGCTTCTCTTGTGTTTATTTTTATTATTTTTATTGCCGCAGGTTCTGAGAGGGTGAGATGCGGAGCCGGCTTATGAACAGACTTGAAATCAATTTCACTTTCAGTGTGAAGCTAATACCAAGGGCCCGAACTTCTCAACTGTCTCAGCAGGCAGAGAGCAAAGCCCTCACTCTCTTCAAGCCAAGTTACCTACAACCAACTTTCTGTTTTCCAAGGACAAAAAAACCCTCTGCGCTCATGAATTTGTAGTAGTTGTTGTCAGTGTGCTTACTTATCTGTTTACTCTGAGGCAGGGCCTTGCTGTATATCCAGACTGGTCCTCCGGTCTCAGTTTCTGACTACTTAGATTACAGGTGCACATGATGGTGCCTGGCTGTGCGCTGATCCCCTCTTGTTCCCTCTAGTGCAGTATTTATTGTTTATGCTGCTTTCTCTTGAGGTAAATCTCAGGAGAGTGGAGCCAGGATATCTTCCCATGAATGCCCCACCAAGCAACAATCAACTTTTCCCTCAGGGGAGGGGCTCTCTCTCTATGTCTGAACTCCTGATGCACAGCTTAGAAAGAACGGTGGAGGTAACACAGGGAGAGTGTAATTATTCGGCCACAAATAAGGCTGAACTCTGCGTTCTAGAGCCACGCACATGCAGCCAGGCCCTCAGGCAGAAGTGCCTGAATGTTAAAGGGTCCCACGTGACCCACATGAGTGGTTATAGCCACATAACTCAGCTAAGCCCTTGTGCGCATGCGTGAGCCCGTCATCTGCATATGATGTAGCCACGTCAACTCCCTGTGCGCTTGCGCTAGGCAGGTTTTAAAAGCTGGACGCACAATCTTCCTCCTGCTCTCTGCTCACTGACTTCCCAGGACTGTGCTTGCCCCTTCTAATAAACTAAGCGGGTTTGTTGCAAGTTTTGTGGTTCCTTCTCACTCACACCAGGTAATTTGAGAAAGACCCCAGCAGCTGCCACCACTGGGAGCTGCTAGGCTGTTCAGAAGGAGGCCCAAAAGAGGAGGGGAGAGGCTGGAGACTTGCTGGACGGTCTGTCAGGTGAACTTACATGGACGCTTTTAAACATATTCTTTAAAAGCTAGCATATAGAGTAACAGATTTCAGTATGGCATTTTAAAACTTATACGTGTTCTAAGTTTATGTTATCCCTCTCCCATAGTGTTCTCCAAATAGTAACTGTATACTCCCCTCCCCCTTTCTGGGGACAGAACCTTGGGCCTCAAAGAGCATGGGAGGCTGGCCCTTAAAAAGATATCATTCACCTTCTTAAACATGCCCTTAGGCAGAAATTAACACCTTCGCATAAATGAGAACACTGCAGCTCAAACGGTTCAATTATTCATTCAGCTCACAAAGCAGGTGGTTGCATAAGGAGGATTCCACCCCCTTTTCCTCCCCCAGTGCCTGCTGCAGGGGTTTTCCTCTGGGCACTGTCAGAGAGGTCTTTCTGTTCCATTGCTTTGCTTCCGGGCTTTGGTGCAGCTGAATTTCATGGACAGAGAGGTCCTCTGACCAGAGGATCTGAGTCTGGGTTCCCAACACCTACATAAGAAGCCAGGTGGGCAGGGCGGTGGTGGCGCATGCCTTTAATCCCAGCACCCAGGAGGCAGAGGCAGGCAGATCTGTGTGAGTTTGAGGCCAGCCTGGTCTACAAGAGCTAGTTCCAGGACAGGCTCCAAAGCTACAGAGAAACCATATCTGGGGGCAAGGGGAGAAGAGAAGCCAGGTAGATATGGGGGAGCACAGCATTGGGGAGGTAGGGGCAGGATGATTCCTGATGCTTGGCTAGTCGTTCTTCCCTGATTGGTGGGTTGTAGACCACCAATGAGAGACCCTGTCTTAAAGCAGGTAGATGATATTCCTGAAGACAGCACCCAGTGCTGCTTTTTGGTCTCCGCGCGCGCACGCACGCACACACACACACACACACACACACACACACACACACACACACACTAAAATATAACAAGTCCCCTTTTCTGTCATTCTTCATTTCCAACCTTGGTGCTGAGGACAGAGAAATTTCCTCGTAACCTCAAAACTGTAAAAGCAGAGGCAAGGCATCTTGAGGCGAGTTCCTGGAATGCCCCGGAGAGGGATAGGTGGTGCCTGAAGGAACGTTTATTCTGGAAGGACATTCCTAAGATTAAAGAGTAAGAGCACTGTTTAGAAAGAAACAGACACCAGAGATAGAGTCTGGCAGACAGAGGTGTCTCCGTAATGGGGCTAACAGTTTAGGGAGAGCGCCATCAATTGCAAAAGAGGTTTACTTTTCATCTAATGAATTTTAATGGCCGCTTTTGCCATTACCTCCAGGAATTTATAAGAAACAGAAAAAATCCTGCCTGGGAACTTCCTTTATAGTCACAGAAGCAAAGTCCCTGGTATTATCTCAGCTCCATTTCGAAAACGCATTCTTTTCTTCACAAAACATTTGAATACAGCAGCAGAAATATTCATTCCCCCTGCTTGTAATCACTGTGACCTGAATACAAATTCTCTTTGAGGAGTCTTATTTTCTTTTGCATATCTTATTTTGTTATTCAAATGATGAAGCAGATTTTGCATGGAGTTACACCTTTTTAGAGGTAGATTTGGTTCTGGAAAACTGGTGCGGTATCTCCATTTCTCGCATCTCTACATAGCTGATTTCTTGTCAGCAGATGTAGCTGTGTTTGACAAACCAGCTCTGTAATCTATATCGCTGCAGGCCACGGCGTCCGTAGCTTTCCAAATCTCTAATTAGAAGGATGCTTGCCCTAAGAAGCATGTTAACGATGGACAGACATTTCTCTTGAGATCCGGAATATTTCTGTTATCAAATTTTGATTCAAAATACAGGCAGACCCTTGTCACCTCAAAGTCAACTTTGTCCTCAGTTTAACCTTCAGACTGAAACCTGACTGGCTTGTTGTTCATTAGCCTTGAGAGAGACAGCAGCTGGGCCACACAATGTCCACAGTGACCCCAACTTACTCACCGCAGAGGCTGAGTGGAGAGAGAACCACACAGAGCTTTCTTTTTCTTCTCTTTTTAAATGGAGTTTCTGACATTAGACGGTGGCATTTTGTACTCATTATCAAATACCAGCATCACTGGGGTACAAGTTAGGTGCTTTCAGAGAGGCCACTGTGGACACCTGCACAGACATTTGCCCAGTTTAACCCCAGCCCTCCCAGCTCCAGCCAGCTTTCCCACTGTGGTCTGCATCCCTGCTACCTAGCAACGCTCTTGTCTCCTACAGTACCTGGCTAGACTGGCTGGTCAGCAATGCCCAGGGAGGCCCCTGTCTTCTTCTCTCCAATGCATCAGGCCCTGTTTCCAATCTGATTGTGGTTCCTCTAGGATGAGGTGAATGGGATGTTCAAAGAGCCTGCACTTGGCCTTAAAACAAGATGAACTACAGCACTGTACCCAAACCTTGTCACCTTATGCTAAGCTATGGTCTTAGCTTCCAAAAGGTTGTTAAATTTCTGGATCATGTCTGATTGGCTTCAGGTTTCTTCTGTTGTAACCATAACATAATAGCACAGACTTAAAGGCTTAAATTATTGAAATATTCCATCACAGTTTAGGTCAGAAGTCCAGCATGGCTCTGTGAGGTTCAGGCAGGGCTTGCCCTTTTCCTTGGGTCCTAGCCAAGAGTTAGCTCCTCCTCTTAGGTGTTAGCAGACCTCAGCCCCAGCAGTGGAAGCACTGCACACTCCACTTTTTTTGCTGATTGCCTACTCCTGAGACCTCTCTGGTCCTACACTCAGCCTCCTCACTACAGCTCCAAACCAACAGCAGAGCACTGGAAGTTTCTTTTGCTGCCACCTTGCAAGTGACTGCCTTTAATTCTCCCTCATTGGAGTTGGGGGGTGATGGGGGAGTGCTGTGTGTGTTTTCCTGGATTTCAGGACCCCTGTGATTCAACAAAAGAAACTTCCAGTGCTCTGCTGTTGGTTTGTTGCAAGTGACTGCCTTTAATTCTCCCTCATTGGAGTTGGAGGGTGATGGGGGAGGGCTGTGTGTGTTTTCCTGGATTTCAGGACCCCTGTGATTGGAGTGGGCTCACATGGTTAATCCAAACTCAATTCTCTATCTTGAAGTCAATAAGCTTCACCATAGCTACAGGGTCTCCTCTGCCAGGTAACAAGGACGCATTCACAGGTTCCTAGGATGGAGGTATCTTTGTGATGATGCTATCTGCCTGCAACATTATTCATTTAACTGACCTGCTTCTTGAAATGGTTAAACATTAAACCCAGGTATTTGCAGAGAACCATTGGAGTTTAGATGTTCTTAATTGACTGCCATCATTTTCCTTCCTCTGTATTATCACATCCACTCCTCTTTGATGTAATATCCGTATGTCAGCCAAGAATGAAATCAGCTGCAAATATTGGTACCAACTAAATAAAAACGAGCCATCTAACATTTAAATGGTACCACCAGAACCCCAGGTTCCTTTCTCCTTTCTTATGGTTAGGGGTGATTATCACGAGGAACTGTATCAAAGGGTCGCAGCATTGGGAAGGTTGAGAACCACTGCTCTAGTAGCTAATAGCATGGACACTAAAAGCATTTAAGTTTCATTTTTTTTTGGATTGCTTGCATGAATGAGTATACTACTGTATTTAGCCAATACATCTCCTGTGCCCATAACTGTACCTGTTGCATATCACATGTTTAAAATTTGCCCTTTAACTTATCCTTATTTTTATGCATGTTTGTGTGTGTGTGCAAGTGTGTGGGCTTACATGCACATGTATAGATTTGCTGGTGGAGAGGTTGACAGTCAGTCTTTCTTCATCACTGTCTTTCCTTGTGCTGGGATCCGTGCTGTGTGCTGCCGTGTGCAGCCCTTTTGTGTGGGTGCTGGGAGCAGAGTGGAGATCTTTATGCTCCTGTCTCAGGTGCTTGACTCACGGAGCTGCTTTCTCAGCTGACGCTGACTGCTTTCAGTGTTCTTTTTGCTTCATCATGCTTAGTGTGCTGGGCTTGGCCTTTACACACAAGGTAGTTGTTGTACTTGTAGCTATCCTATGCAGACTGTAAGTGGGAAAGGACACAGAGAAGGAAGAAGCAAGAAGCTGCCTCAGGAATCCAGACACTTCTCAGAAACCCTCAGTCTCTTCTGCTGTGTGATTTTGTGTTGTCTGGAAGGGGGAGCAAATATCTTGTTTCTGCAAAAGCAAGGGTTTGACATGCATTGTACCCAGTTTCTTCATGTTTCTCTCCAGCACCCACTAAAAAATGTATTATTTCTTTTTCTGTAAAGGAGAACGAACAACCACACCCAGCCCCGCCCCTGAACTTGAGAAGACACCAGCAGGTTCTGCAAATCAGTAGCTGGAAGTTCAACCTGCCAGAGTCTTTGCTGCGCCCTAGGCAAAGACTTTGACTGAGGGACAGGTGCAAGGTACATACAACAGAGTAATTCTCTGAATATTAGCTACTGTTTAGTTTGTATTGTTTTGTCCCAAAGGTTATTATTATTTTTATTGGTTTTTCGAGACAGGGTTTCACTGAAGTTATTTTTAAGACCTAACTGCTGGCATTTGTAAATGTAACTGTTAAGTTGGAAGCATAGACCCCAGTCCCTCCCATCTATCCCAGCTCCCAGGCCTGAGAGTTGTATTGGTCTGGACTCCAAATCCCAGCATGCCAGGACCACTCCCACACGGTATTTAAGTGAACTCCCCAAAGAGGAGCACATGGTCTCTTTTCCTTCCTCCTGGTGGTCACATTTGTGGCCTCCCGGTTCCCCCTTTGGGCCACCCGAAAGCGCGGAAATCCCATTAAACCTGAATATTTCTTAATTTGGCTTGTTTTGATTTGGCTTGATTGGGATTTTGCGTTGGCAGAAAGTTCATGTTAGGAAAAAATCCTAACAGTAACCTCATTTAGAAATTGGGTCTTTGTCAATATAGTTCAGTTAAAATGAAGTTGTATTGGGGTTGTGGGGAGGGAGGTTGAACCAGCATCTCTGATAGCCTTAGCTAGGTTTGATCTTACTATATAGTGAAGTTGATTTTGAACTCCCGATCTCCCTTCTTCTCCCTTCCAAGACCCCTGCTTACAGGTGTGCTGAGCCTAGCAGCTTTATAAAAAGGGGATTTTTGAACACAATGACGGAATGTTATTTGGTGGTAGAGGTAGGGATCAGAATGGAGTGTTTTAAAACCAAGAAATGTCAAGAATCTCAAATGTAGGAGAATACGTGGACTAGATCCCCAATAAGGGGAATCATGACTATTGACACCCAACTTCCATCTTCTATTATCTATGGGTGTGGACAGTACATTGTTTAAGTTTTAGGCTACCTAGCATTTGGTATTTTGTATGGTAACCCTTGATAATTTTGATGCCAGTTAGTTGGGTGACTTTAAGCAAATCATGTCATGTGGCGGGTGGGGGGGGCATCTTACTTTTTTAACATTCTGAGTTTCAATTCATACAGGTCACAAGAACCTTTTTATGGGATATTTTTGATGAAAAAGAAGCGGAATATAGAATGACACAAGTCAGTACTATTTTATGAACCTGATTTTTAATGCATAAATGTACATATGTAATAGGTTGAGATGTAACTTGTATGTCTTAGTCTGGGCCAAGGTCAAAATCTACTTGAAAGACACTAGAAGGGGGTGAACTTTGCGGTTTGTTCTGATGCTAATGCAATTCTCAGGCTTTGGGAAAGGACTATGGGAGCGATCTTTTGCTGCCCTTCCTTGCTTACAGTCTGGTTTGTCTTTGGGGCTTCCAGGAGAACCACCAGAGCCAAGGACCCATGGGCAGGTGGAAGCTGGGACCAAGCCAGCCCTCCTTATGGAGCAAACCTAGAACATAGCATGTCAGACTGAGAACGTCCTGACCCTGTTTCACACACCGGCCCAGCCCCATCTCCACGGTACTTGCAGTTCTAGCATTCAGGTGCACAACAGGCATCTCTCAGGAGTGGCTCTACCTGCAAGAAGCCCCAGAGACTAGCAGAAATCACACTGTAATTATTCCTGTGTCCATTTGTACGGGCATTCACTTATATTTATTTTTAATTAAGATTCACTGCAGTACCTTGGAAAAAAATCAAGATCATTTTGTTCTAAGGAAATGGTAATACGATTAGCAGAGAAAGCAAAGCTGAGGCAGTGAAACACAGGGAGGAGGTGCAGTCTGGATGCTGATTGACTCAGGCTCTAAACATTTCCTGACAATGCACTGGGTTACCTGGGATCATCACTTTCAGCCAGTATGCATGCACACGCTTCTCCTGACAATACATCTGGCAACCTGGGATTCCACGTGTTTCAAAGTGCGTGGACATTCCTTCCCCCCTGACAAACCATCAAAAATTCTCTTTCCTGGGCAGTTTTTATTCAAACATATTCCTAGTTAGAACCAGGTAGGAGAACAAGGAGGCTGATCTGTGCTTAACTGGGTTGGGGTATGTGCACAATGAAGTTATTTGTATCTCCCAGAGACTTTTAGAGAGAATCTATTGTCACTATCCTACGCCTATGCATACTTAGGCATGTGTATGCTGGGGAAGGACACAGGTTGATGTGTAGGGAGCAAAGGCTTAATTCAAGTCTGTGAACAACAACAACAAAAGACCACTGTGCTGTGTATGCCCTGTGGCAACCAAAGTCCCCTTTCTCTTGAACTCCATCAAAGGAAGCCCCAGCAATAATCGGGGCCCTTGAGTACCTTAACTCATGTGGTTTTCCTGATCTGTCTGTTGTCATGTCCGTGTCCCCCCTCCCTCCTCCCGGCCCTTTGCTTTTGAAGCAATTTCCTTTCTCCTTTTCAATCTCTGCAAAGCTTTGCTTCAATTCCTTGAAGAGGCCAAAACTAGAAACAGTAGACAGAGGCTGAGACCTCCTGGAACAAAGTAGCGAAAAGATGGAGAGACCACACAGTCAGAGGCCAGCTCACTAACGGAGAAGAAATATGCCAGCTGCATGTCTGCATAGCTGGGTGTTGAAGACACCTGACTGAATCCCAGCTGGTGGTAGGGCCAGATTATCTGGGCTGACCAATGCTAATCATGCTGCCCTAAGTAGAATATCCAGAGGAAATTGCAGTCTCCTGGCAAGTGCATGCTATCGGCACCCTCATTCGGATTCTTTGTGAAAACCAAGGCTGGGGATGGTGAGTAACAGGGAGTCCTCCTCGGCTGCAGTGCTAAAGGCTTCCTGTGGTCTTCACCGGACCCTCAATGTCACCATGATTGTCAGCACTTTACAGGAAGGTAATAGTTAGCAGAGGCTGGCAGATGGTCAGTCACTGGCTGGGTCACCCAGCTCTTCTGTGCCAGAGTTTCTTGCAAACCCATTCAGCTGCGTGCCGGATTGGCTCTTCCTCAACTGCAATGAGAAAAAACGGAGGCTGTCTCTGCTAGGGATTCCTGCTCCATCTTCCCCAAGCTCGCCATGCTTCTCTGCCCTGCTGCACGGATTCCCTGGAATGACAAAAAGGAGGGGAATCTTGGGGAAGCACTTGGTAGAAGCGCGGACACTGAGCCTGGCTGTCATCTATAGTGAATACTGTCCCTTCTTAGCCTCCCCTGCACAGGCCCAGGCTGTGTGTTATGGGAAGAGGTAAGACAATGGCACCAGCAAAGTTCCCATGCTCATAACATGCTTCGCACACTTGAGACCCTCAAATGACTGTTCACCGACGGGCGTGTAAATGCCCTTTGATCTAACGGTTCCCTTTATTGGGGGCAGGAGGTCCTCCCTCCTTTCACTTGGTTCCTCAAAAATACAGTTCAGAGAGCAAGTGCCTTTGAAAGCAGGTCCCAAAGCCGGGTGTCTGCTTCTCTCTGAGGCTTCCCCTTTAAAGCCTGAGTGGGCAACAGAGAAAAAGAAATCCACCATGAAGAGGTATAGCCTCAGGCCAAACACTGCCATACTGAGAAGGTCAAATGGGGTCAGAAAACGGATATTGAGAGGCCAGTTGATGAGGAAGGCTGGGCCTGTGCTTAGCCTACCTCCTCTGGAACCCCCTGCTCACACCTGGAAGGTCAAGGGAGGCAAGACTGTGGGCGGGCCCAAAGCAGTCCCTGTGCTTGCACTCAACCAGAATGCTGCACATCAAAGGGACATTGACTGTGGGGTAGTGGAGCTCCTGGGAGCCTGGAAGCTGGGGAGGCTTAATGCAGAGTAAAAGCTGCTTTAATAAAGCGGAGGGCTGGCTTGAGCAGCTCTCGCCATAAATCAAAGGGCGACGCCACAGCTCTCACTGAAGATCAGCAAGGCTGCGCATTGTGACTGGGACGGCCCTTAAATCTAATCCGCAACTCTTTGAGCAGAAATATCACTGTGATTGTAGGGACAGAGGTGGCCGCCTGCTGGAAAATATCCCAGGGAGCTAGCATTTCCCAGGTGATAAGAATGCTGAATGGGTCTGAGCTGGGAAGCCTTGGAAAACAATTAGCTGTGGAAGCAGATAACCTGTTGAAATTATGGCCTTGCACTTTATGACTCTTAATAAATTTTCTGGCAGCCTCTTTGCAGCACGGGGCCCTGGTCTGCTTATACCTTTAATCGCTGGAGGGATTAAGTCATCAACGTTTCATCTACCCGTCTGACTTCAACCAGAAGTGCAACTTACTTGCCTGGATACCATTCAAAACTGCTGTCTATGTAGATTATAATTTCATATATAGGGGAACTAACTCGAAAGCTGACTGTGCCCAAGACCGAAATGTCAAAACCTACATTTGCAGGTTCGGAATTACGTTGCACACACTTTAAAAGGTCATCGTCATGGAAGATGGGAATAATTAAAAGAAAGGACAGTGGGATTTACCTTTCATCCCCGCTGTCTTTCCATCACTGCAGAGAGGTGGTGGTGGTGCTCACCTTTAATCCCAGCACTCAGGAGGCAGAGGTAGGTGGATCTCTGGGAGTTTGAGACTAGCCTGGTCTACAGAGAGAGTTCCAAGACAGCTAGGGCTGTTATTCAGAGAAACCCTGTCTCAAAATACAAAACAACAACAACAACAACAACAAAAGAGAATATAGGGTATAGGTCAGAGTTGGGTTTGAAAGTCATGTGACTCTACACTAGCATGCATCATTCACTGACTTCTACGGCCTCAGTCTTCTCATCTGTAGAAAGGGGTTGTGTCCACCGAGTGAACATGGAAACTAGCATCAGCTTTGCACACTGACTGAGCAGGCTCCCTTTCCTTCCTAGGACAAACTGGCTTTGGCATTTTTCCAGCTCTATGTGCACAGTGCTTTTACAACGCCGTTATTTTTTAAGCATTCATTTGTGCGAGGGATTCCTTCAAGAAACTCAGTAGCTTGTTTTTGTTGGATCTGAAATCCTAAAGGCAAGTTGCCTTCAACTATGGCTCTGATTTATACATCGTAAATCTGGGGATCTGATGGGAAAGTTAGGAAAAAGCATTCAGGCTCCGATTCAGACCGGGAAGCTGTTGACTACTACCAACAACTACAAACCTCCTCCTGCCTCCTGCTCACATCTATTTGGGGGCTTCCTGCCCCACCTAGACACTCCCATCCTGCTGTTTACCTGGAAAGACGATGTCCCCCTTTGTCAGCCCTGTTTCTATTCTTCCTGTCCTTTAGCGTGGTTCAGACACTGTATCTTCATAGAAACTCCCTGACTCTATGGTCAAAGTTGGATTCCTTCTGGGCCCTGTCGTTCCCTCAACCGCACTTCACCTTCAGCTCTGTCTCTGCTCTTGTGAGTATGGCTTTCTCCTCCCAGAGCCTGCCAGTTTGAACTCGAGGCTGTCTGTTCTGGGACCTGTTGGTCTACCATTGTCATTTTATTGTAATTCTTATGAGATGGAGTGGGCAGAAGGGCTCAGAAATTAAGTAAGGGTTGACAGGATTCAGTTAACAGTAAGGGTGTCACACACATTAGCTCTTCTTCAGTAAACTTGAGTATTTAGGCTTGTGTTCTGAAGTAGCCAAAGGTTCAAGTTCAACGGGCGATTTTTAAAATGGTGCAATGGTGAATCCTCACGTCAGCTCTTCAGGATTTGGAGTCATGGAGAACACACCTCTGGGGATGTCTGGAGGGCATTTTCAGAGATGCTTACTGGAGCAGGGAAGACCCACTTTGCACATATGGAGAGCATCATCCCGTGAGCTGGAATAGATTGGGAAAAGCAGGAAGACAACCAGGAGCCAGCATCTATTTCTCTCTGCCTGGCTGCCTCAGAGTCTTGCCACCTCCTCTACCACGATGGATTCTGTCCCCTTAGAGTGAGGAAAACCACCATCAAAACGAGCAACGCAGAATCCTCCTTTCTTTAGGTGCTCTTGTCACAGCAGCAAGAGTAGCCAACACAACAGTCTTGGAAATGGCAACAGCAGAAGCATTTTCACCATGACCTGTGTGACCTCTGAGAGTCCAGTGAGGAGGGAAGCACACATGGGAAGCATGGATGGCCTGTGTTTCAGAGGATCTTTTAAGAAGTGTGGTGGGGTGCCCACTCAAGCTGCAGGGAGAGCGCCTAGCACAGTGCCCACACATAGGAGGCTCTCAGAAAGAGAAGGGATGGAGCGGACTCAGCTTTCCCATCTTCCTTTGCAGCCCCAGGTTACGAGTTGCTGACTTCTGAATGCCTCGGTTTCCTCATGTGTAAAATAAGTAAGAACCTGATATACTTTGACTACCCGAGAAGACAAATTACTGTGATCGTAAAATATTCAGCAGGAGATGTGAACAATAATTAGTCAGAAGAAGTAAGGCCACTAAGAGAATTTCAGTTGCTAAGACAAAGTAACCTGTGGCTTCTCTGGACGTGTCCAAACAGCTTCCATTAAGCCTTTATTTTAGTAACATTGTATGCAGTCCTTGGCTTCTGTGTGGAAGGTCGGAGAGTTGTTCATCTCGCCATCCAGGACTGTTGAAAGGAACAAGCAATGCGAGTGGCTGCAAAGATCTTGCTAACATGCAGGAATTATACAATAGTAATAGTAATCATGTGTGACTAACAGTCTTTCCATCTCAGTTGCTCGTAAGTAGCGCACTTCCTCTACGTAAGTCTCCTTTACCCTCTAAATAATGTGCACACCACCGCTCGCATTCACATCTCCTGGCCTGCTTTTCCGTGTTTTAAATTAGGCTCCGGCATGCCCACGTGAGCTAACACCCTTCCCTTCAAGAATACTGCCAGGCGACCTTTAACAACAGAGCTTAGAGATTTATGGTCTGGGCTTCGAGGAGGAATGTCAGCTTCCTAGAAATTCAGGGAAAGAGCCTCACACCTCATTTCTTCATTCAGATGAATTCAACAAATATTTCTAGAGCGTAAAGCCAGAGCCAGGCAATGTGCTACAAACACGGTACACCTTAGATGGCCACACAGACTTGGAAACTAATCACCGTAATACGGGTCATAAAAGTTTTATTGAGGATCTGCACAAGGTATCTCAGTAACATACAGTGTGGAAATACCCACTCTGTGCTGGGAGGAGGGGCTCGGACCATGTCTTGTTCTGTTCGGTGGCAGATAACTGAGCTCCTTGTACCTCTGTGGGAAAAGGTACAGGAATAAGGTCACAGTAACAGATCTAGCCCTCTGGGGGCTGCTATTCTTGGGATGACCAGAAAGTCAGAGACTCCAGTGTGCAGGAATGAATCACCTTCCCTCAGGTGGGACCCATGCTAACCCCATGATATCCTTCCATGGTGGTGGGTCCCCATGCAGCTGTGGTCTGTGTGTTCCTGCAGCACAGCCCAGTGGCTCTGTGACCAGGTTTGGAGCAGAAGCATGGCTAACCTGCTCGTCTCTTTCAGCTGTGTAACCTGTCTTGTCAAAGCTGGGCCCTGTGTAGAAGCCAGGTTGTGAAGAAATGTGTTCTCCAGCACCAGGTCATCTAGCTGGTAGGACTCTCTGATTTCAAAGGTGAGATATAGGTCAGGAAAGCATTCGCGCGGCTATAACTTCCAGACTTTTAGAGAAAGAGCTGCCTGCCCTGGGACTTCAGGGCCTAGGAAAAGCCCATTCTAGGGCAGGTAAGCAGAGTGAGCCATGCTTCTGCTGTCAAGCATGGTGCAGTATGGCCAGATTAGATTTAAGACATCACAATAGTAGTAGCACGGATAGAAAATGAGCAACAGGGAGAGACAGGGAGGAAAGATGGGGCTGCTTACAGCATAGGCTTGCAAGTGGTCCAGAGAGGTTTGAAGATGTAAGTTTGTATGTGCATACCTGTGTATTCAAGCAGGAAGAGATTGTGGTTTTGGTGATGGTGATGATGATGACTTGGTTTTTTGAGACAGGGCTTTTCTGTACAGCTTTGGAGCCTGTCCTGGAACTGGCTCTTGTAGACCAGGCTAGCCTCGAACTCACAGAGATCCTCCTGCCTCTGCCTTCCAAGGGCTTGAATTAAAGGCATGTGCCACCACTGCCCAGTGGTGAATATTTTGAATATTTTTTAGAAGTTTTACTGTGTATGTGTGTGTGTGTGTGTGTGCACGTGCACACGTATGCATGCATACATGCTCATGTACTTGTCACAGTAGACTTGTGGAAGTTTGATGGCACACTGGGAGTCATTTTCTAAGCCTCCTGTGGATTCCAGGGATTGAGCTCAGGTAATTGGGCTTGCTTGGCCAGTGCTTTTACCCACTGACGATAAAGCCTTGTCAGCCCTCTCCTGAGGGTTATTACCACAGCACTCTGATAAAGTCTGATACCTTATTCTCCAGACTAGAAGACACTCATGTATGCCACGTACATCTGTTACCTGTGGTTTAAATACTTCCAACTTGATTCACCTGTCACTCAGAGAAGTGCTGGGAGGAGCTGCACACAGTGAGCTCCTCTGTGAGAATACTGAGCTCATTTCACAGGAAATGCCAGAGAGAGGAGTATTTTGCCCAAGGTTACACAGTGAATTAGTAGCTAACACCTAATTAATGTTTTTAAATCCATGTCTACCAATTTTCAATATTTTTTTCTTAAAAGACTTTGCTGCCTTAAGCTGGGTAGTATGGCCAGTTCTTTGTTTCAGAAAAATGAACCAAAACAAAAACAACAAAAACCCTGCCAAGAATAGAGTTAGAGGTGGGTGATAGCATGCAAAAGAATTCTAAACCACTATGAAAATGAGCGGGCGTGGAGGTGTTCTGGGAAGCTGTATTCACGAAAGCAGGTTGCAGGCCTTGGAGAACAGAGGAGGGCTGCAGAGAGTAAGCTCAGAGATGAAGGAGACACTATCGACGGCTATGGAAGAGGCTGGGGAGAGAAAGCGACCAGGTTGAGCCTAGCTATGCCACGGCACCAGGGAGTGTGGACATGTCTGAGGACTGCTGAACAGTGTCTACAGAGTGTATATGGTGCATGGGCGTGGTTGGGTGGCAAGTTCCGGATTTCTGCCTTGTAACTGGCAGTAGTACGCAAACAGAATTGTGAGAACAGGTATATGGGGAGAAAGCTTGTGCATGCTGAGTTTAGAGGTCTTGTGTGGTCATTGGGTCATTACTGCCTTGATGCCCAGACAGAAAGAAAGGATGTTCAGAATAAGATGTGGGTTACAGCAAACAGCCTAGAAAGACCTGGGAGATTAATGAAACCTTGCTGAACTTGCCAAATAGATGAACTTGCTAGAAATATGGAAAGGGCTGAAATTAAGTGTGAGAGAGACAGGCAGTGATGTTGTTGAAGATGACCTTCTGCAGATGAGGGGAGAGTGGTTCTAGAATGTGTTGAATGATGTGGATACCATGACGGTGGACTTTGGTCTTCCCCCATAAAAGAAAAACCTTCTCAGCCCTGTGAGAACCAACCAAAAATGGTCCCAGCTGCTATGACTCTTTGGGGGTGCCTCTGATGTTGGTGTCCCCTCTGTATGCTATGATTAGCATTGATTAATAAAGAACTGCTTTGAGCCTATGGCAGGGTAGAACAGAACTAGGTGGGGAAAGCTAGGCTGAATGCTGGGAGAAAGAAGGCGGAGTCAAGGAGAAGCCATGTAGCCCTGCTGGAGGCAAATATGGGAACTTTACCTGGTAATCCACAGCCTTGTGGCAATACACAGATTAATGGAGATTGGTTAATATAAGATATGAGTTAGCCATAAATACGCTTAAGCTATTGGGCAAACAGTATTGCAAATAATATGATTTCTGTGTGATTATTTCAGGGCTGAGACTTGTTGTAACATGCCTGAGCCTAAGAAAATTGCCTGACCTTAGTTTTTTTTTCTCTTCCTAGAATAGCCATGTGGCATAAAGACCTCTCTCATCCTCACTCGAGGAAGCTCTGAGTGTCCAGTGTTCTCCAGAGTTTCCTGTGGACTTGGCTGGCACTAGTACTGTGAGTGCATTGCAGCTCAGCCTGCCTCTGTCCACTCTTGTCTGCATGCAGCAGAAGCCCCTGTGCCCTGATGCTCTTCTTAGGTGTCACTATGAAACACTTAACTATTAGATCAGTGTCCTCCATGTGTGGGTCTCAACTTCTTTGACAAACCTCCAAAAATATTTACACAACTATTCCTAACTGCAGCGAAATTACAGTTATGAAGTGGCAATGGAAATAATCTTTTTATGGTCGGTGTCACCACAACTCGAGGAACGCTACTAAAGGGTCGCAGCATTAGAAAGTTTGAGAACCGCTGCATTAGATTTGCTGCTGCAGAGTGAGCAGGCACAAGCCCACCTAATCATTCATCAGATGCCCCAAACAAATCAGATGCTGATGTATCACTGATTGAATAAAGCTTTATTTTAATGCAAAATAAAACATGAAAAATTTATATACTCATATACAATAACATCCAAAATGTCTTCAGTGATATAAATGGAACCATATTAAAAAGTTTACTCTCCATCCCCATATGCCAAAATATGATTTCACATAATTTATCTTTAGAATGTGTGAACAGGTGACTTGGTGATCACAGAAGAACAGGAGAGACTAGAGAAAGTGAGGGCATAAAGAACAGGGTTCGTGTTGTGTTCCAGCTGTCACCAGCATTGCAGATGGAACGGAACACTTTCTGAAGGGCGGGCCAAGGCCTTTGGGAATGGTTCACTTGACTTCAACAGCCAGGCTGTGGGTGACTGCATGTCTATTTAAGGGGAGGAGGGAGAAAGTCACACTTTGAATCATAGTTTCATGTGAGCGTCCTGGCTTATTTTTCGATCTCTAACTTTTTTGCCCTCCCTTTTACTAGAAAGGTGACTCTGTAGGGATAACTTATGAAGAATCCGCTTCCCCATCTCACTGTAGCCTCGCCCCTATGCAAGGCTGGAATGAACTGAGAACGGAGAAACACCATTATGGACTCTTCTGAATGGAACTCCCTCCCGCCTCACTGTGTGAAACTCGGCCTTTATGTTCACACGGACTGGGGAGGCGGTGGGATGTCTACCCAATTTAACACCAGTTCGAAAGCTGCTCTCAGTGCATCTCGTGTTACAGTGACACATTCCTTTATCAACTACTTTTCACTTCCTTCCATAGGCCTGAAACTCAGTAACACTGCTCAAACACTAAACAGCAGGCACACAGAACCGAATGGTGTTGATTTTCTCTATAGTCTTGTTCTCTCTGAGGACCAGGGAACAGAGGAGCCAGCTCTCGGATCCTCAAGTTGCAGGAGGATTTCTTTCACATGGTAGGTTTAGCTAAGAAAATTCAAGGCAGTGGATCTTGTTTTAACTTTATTCTGTCGGCAGAGGAAATAAGGCTCCAACGGAGCCCCCAAGGCTCTGTTTCTCTAGGATTCTATTGAATACATCAGACTTTTTCTCCATGGGGTGCTGTGGGCTCAACACAGATGTTCTGAAAAGTCTAAGAATAAAGAATTTTAGGATAATTTTTTCCCTAGGCTTTGTTTACTTTGAAATCATGATTTAAGAAAACGTTCCTTTGTCCCCTGATTCAATTCTGGAGGGAAACTGTATTAAGCCAAGAGGGATGATTGCCTCAGTCCAGGGGTGTGATAGACCAGTGAGCTGTGTTTCTCTCTCTTGGAGAAGACTGAATTCTAGGAACTAAAGGTTTTAGGTGGTGTCTCTCTCTCTCTCTCTCTCTCTCTCTCTCTCTCTCTCTCTCTCTCTCTCTTGTCTTTCTAGTCATGGAAGAAAGGGAGGAAAGAGGACCTGTGAAGCTGAGTGGCCCAGAGGCAAGTTTACAGGTTTTGATAAGCCCTCTCCCAGTTTCCAACTACAGAGAGATACCCAAGTGAGTTTTCCCAAGGTTGTAAATATCCCGGAGCTCTTTCCTTCTTCAGGGGACCTGCTGATCATAATAGCATGGACTTCCAGATAACCACCTGCTCTCCCAGAGCACTGGAAAATGGTCCCGTTGACGTGGAGAGGAGACAGTTGGAGGGATAGTACTCAGGCATCTCTAGAGCTTACTGTCCGAGCTGTTCTTAATCATTGCCCGGCTTGGTGCAGACTCGGTCACAAATAGAATGTTAGTTCTTTAGGGCAGGATCAAACGTAGAGATTGCTTTACTTTTAAGCAAGAAAAGAAAGCTGTTATCATTTCTTTTTTTGTTTTGTTTTCTTTAATAATACCTTTGAGCCTCTGAGGGCCTCTCAGGAACAGTGGCTATTGGATGGACTGTGTACACAGCACAAAGCCAAGGTCTGAAGCAGCTTTTCTGAAGCCTGCATATAGGGTGCTGTGTGCCTAAGGTGTCAGTGCTGTGCCCTTCTCCACAGTACACCACTGTCACCTACCCATGGCCCACTAAGTGGTCCAGCCTTCCTGCCAGGGGAAACTTCAGCTTTGGACAGAATCAGTGCTTTACCGAAATTTGAGTAAAATATAGACCACATCAAAGAGTATCTTAAAAAAAAAATCAACAACCCTCCCCCCACAAACCACAGGGTCTTGTTATATAGTCTAGGCTGGTCTCAAACTCACCCTGCAGTCCAGGCTAGCCTCCACCTTGAAGTCTGCCTCCCGGGATTCTAGGCATGTGTTACCATATCTGGCTTAAGCTTGGTCTAATGCTCGCCCTGCCCCCAAAGCTGCATTTCCTTCACTGGGTCTTTTCTCCCAAAGTAAAGGCCCTTTCAGCCTGGTGGCCAGGGACCCTGTGGTGTTGCTGCAGCACTTTGCTGGGTAGATCCTGAGCTCCCCCTACTCCACTGAACAAATTATATATGATGTAAGGGTTCTGGCTGAAGAGAGATGGCAGGGGACAAAAAGTAACTTGACAGTCAATTTTTCAGAGGGCCACCATAATTGTGGTTTAGATAATGATCTCTCTTGAAGTCCAGCAAATGACACTATTTACGGCTAAAACCAGCGGTTGCATCATTCTTGGTAACAAAACTATTTAAGAAAAAAATAAAAAGACTAAATTGGGCCAGATGGCTACTCTATGTATTTTAGAATACCACAATGCAATAAATTCTGTCGGTCAGTGGTATTCTACTGTCAGCCAAAATATGCCTATATTGAACTAAAGACCTTTTGGGGACAGGGGTGAAGAGGGAATGTGAACAGCTTAGCAGACACCGAGAAATCCAGAGAGCCGGCTGTGTCTGCCATTTCGCAGTATTTTGCTTGTGTTCCCATTTGGATCAGTTTGGAAGCCTCAGATGCTCTGTTGTGAAGAAAAGCTCAAAGGAAGCAAGAGTGGCTTTTCAGGCTCTTGCGCCAGAGCCAGATACTTTTTCTGTCTTTGTCTTTTAAATCAGGTGGAGCCCTTGGCTTGGCCCTGACATTTGTTAATGAGATAGAGCAGATGCAGACTGATTTAATCTTATGCAACTTTTCCTTTTACTTCCTCTGATTTCTTCCTCATCAAACGTCCAGAAGGCAATTTTCTCTTTTACTCTCCATACTGGTAATCACATGTGTTTGGAAACACACACACACACACACACACACACACACACACACACACACACACACACTTCCACCTACTTTCTGGTGACCGGCTTCCTCACTGACCCTGTGGCAGAGGCAGATGGGTACTGTTTGGCACTGAGTCTGGAACTGACATGCCTAGGACATTGCTCTCTGTGTGGCCTGACCAGCAGGCTCTTCCCTTTAACCATGCTACTCACATGTATACTTTCCCCTTAAGTGAGACTCTAAAAGTAGAAGTCTCAGTGAAGCTAATGACAGGCATTTGGGGAGGACTGCGAAATCAGCTGTCTGTCCAAGCATGCATGCCAGGGCCTGGGAGAGAGACCAGCAAGGCCCACGGGACAGCCAGCCCTCTTCACCTGCTCACTGTGGTGCTTGGCTGGAAAGAGTTCCTTCTGGAAGCTCTGATAACTTTCCACATCCTCCCAGGACGCTAATGCTGCACTCAGATTCTACTGGCTTTTACATCAAAAGCAAGGAAATGTGGATGCTTTATATCAAACAAGCAGTACCAGGTAGCCAAGGTAGACTATAAATAAGAAAATGCAGTCTTTCTTGGGCTCCAAAGTCTCACAGAGGTCACTGGTCACGATTATTGTTACTTGGTTCTCAGTGAGAACACCGTTCTTATGAAGACACCCATGTTCATAGCCTCTCTACTTTGTCACTGTGTAGATCTCACAGCTCCATCTCTGAAAGGGTGACTAGGCCTGGCCGAGACAGGTACCTCTGTGCTGCTTCCTCTATGTGTGGTGATGAGGTGGGAGTGGGGGGTGGGGGGGTTGTAACCAGCTCTGGTTTTCTAACCAGGGTTTACTATAGTAACTCCATTGATTGTTAATCAATTCCCACTCTCCTTCAATCAACCAGCCTTTCAAGTATCAGGAAGTACTGTTTTTTATGACCCCTCCCCCTTCTTCCTTTTGAGTCCACATCCCCAAACCCCCTGTCCCCCTTTTCCCTCTTCTGATTAGCAATCAAGTGTCAACATCCTCAGTGAGCAAGGGCCGCTCTGTACTGGAGCATCTTAAACTAGAGAAGGCCCTAGGGTCTAGCAAGGGCAAAGGTGGTGTTGGATAGCTTCCTTGCTTGGAAGATCTCTGCGATGTTCAGCTATACGGCTGCAGTCATCGGGTTTTTCTGCCTGGGATCCTGGTTACCATAGCGGTGCCGGTCAGGGCTGCCCCCTCGGGGCCCTGCTCTGCCCATCTCCTGATAGACTGGAACTCTGTGGTGCTGCGGTGGGGAAGGTGGAACATCTTGTCTGAAGGGTCCTCTGTGCTGATGTGCTGGTGGGCGTGGGTAGTACTGAGGACGCTGGAGATCTGCCGCCCTCAGATCTGAGGGGCGGGGATAGCCCCCTCTTGGGGGGTGCACAGGATGAGACCCGGGGTAGTATGGAAGCTCTCTTTCATTGTAGCGCACTCGGGGTGCTGCCATCAGGTAGTCCACAGGATCTGCAGAGCCTCCCCTAGGAAGAAAAGCAGAGAGATCCATCAGAACTCTGGTGCTGCTCCCAGCTGAAGACCCCATGCTTCTGCCTTGACTGCATCGGCTGTGACCATACCCTAGGCCTGGGCCAGGGTGTATGAGCAGATATGATGTGTGCCCTTAAACAATGGGAGAGGGGACCTTCTTCTTCTTTGCCACCTTAAACTTCAAGGTGAAAACCATGTGCGGGGAAGGCAGAGCAACGAGAATTCAAGAACGCAGGTCCTTGACAGACAAGCTACCATGCCACCTAGGGCAGCTTACACTCACACTGGTACACGAGAAGAAATACATTCCTGTGTTGCTTATGCCCTTTTATATCCACGTTCGTTACAGCAATCAAATGAGTTTCCCCTACAGAGGGATGCTTGGCCCCGTTAAGCCTGTGGCTGTGTGAGCCCGAGTCTGTAAGAGAGCACTAATACTCTGGGCCGGGGTCCTCAGAAACCGCACTCATTTCCCTCCTAGATGGCAGGGGTGCTAGCTGAAAGGGCTGTGTGTGGCCCTGGCTAGGTCCAGTGGCTGCTGTCACATCCCTGTTTGAATTAGTGTGCCTCCCTCCACTGTTCCCCAAAGAACTCTCAACTCGGAGCTGGGAAATTGCCCACCTGGAACTGTGATAAAAGTAATTCGGTCTCCCACAAAGTCAGTAGCAAAAACCAAGGTGCCCCGCATAAGAGGCTGCATACAGAAAGGTCTAGGGCAAGAACACACACTAATGGGGAACGAGCCTGTCTGGAACTTTCTACTGAAGACAAGCATTATCGATCTGCTCGCCATAACAGAAACAATACATCTCCAGACAATATGCAGATGAAGGCATCTTGGCAAGCCTGGGGTGAGACAGTGTCTTCTGTTGCAGCCCTTGAAATCCCAGTAATGCTTCTGCGCACGCGCAGGTATTGCCCAGTAGCACTCAGCACGCCACCAGATCCCTCCCTTCTTATTTCTCTGCTCCTCGTGATTTTTACTTTAAAGGAGAAACAGCAACAATAATGACCACTGAAAAGTCCGCCAATGTCAGAGTACAGACTGCTTGTACACTTGACAGCAATGACAGGGCTGTACAAATACCATACCTGTGGTTAATCAGACATCGTCAATGAGGGCCCAAATCACCCTGTAACCTGTGGAGTTGGATGTTAAAATAACCCTGTTCCCCCAAATCAATGAAGACTTGACAAGTCTGAGTGCCTGGAACCTGAGGAAAGCCACCTGTGAATGTGGTCCTAAGGATGAACAATCTAGTCTTCCGTCTACAATTATCTGTGGAGGTGTGTGCGCCCTAAGTTTGCTATGTATAATAATGAAGGATGGATCCCTGAATTTGGGGTAATTTAGTTAGTGAGAATTTTCAGATCAAAAATTAAGTTGTTTGCGTACAAATTGTTCATAGCCATCAGCGGTTCCTATTCAGTTTGGGCTGCTTTGCTCTATGCTAAATTGCCATGGCAAATAGAGCAGGCATACATCGCTAATCACCTGTCACTAGGACCTTGCGAAATAAAGGACCCATTTGTCACCATCCCTTTCCTTGACAATTTCATCTTTTTATTTAGAAAATATCCAGCACTCGTTGTATCTTTTACTGTAAAAAAAAAAAAAAAGAAAAGAAAAGAAAAGAAAAAAAATTAAAGACCTCGTCTTTCAACCACCATGCTCATTTCTGTTTCCTTTGGCTCAAGCTGCAGATTGCAGAAACACTTAAGAAAATTCCTTAACCTGTGTTTCCTTTCAAAAGCGACCAGAGGTATTTCTCTGCATGAAGTGGAACATGTGGTTTCTCTGCCCTCATTTTAAGTCCTTAGGATAAATCACTGACATTTGCAACACACAAACATTATCTGCCTTCAACCCAGCACACAACCAACGCTCCCTCTGGACTCTCTTAGCAGGACTGTTTCCTGTTTTAAATGGAAAGAGAGAAGGGAGAAATTCCAGGACTTTTTTTTTTTTTCCTGTGGTCCTGGTCTCTCTCTAAAGATTTCTTGCTTTTAAAACAGAACATTATAAAAGACAGAATGCCTTAGGGTTTGCTTTTTCTTTCTTTCTTTCTTTTTTAAGTTGTGGAGAAAATCCAGAGCAAGTGGTGATGTGAGAGAAGCCACCCTGCATGCCTGGCTGCATGTGGGGTCAGAGAGGAGACTATCTCCTCCCTCACACCTCACCCTGCCACTAGCCAGCACTCACTGCAAGGAGGAGGGAGGAGTCCAAGGGCAGAGAGGGAGACCCCAAGATAGCAGCATGGTCCCAGAGGACTTCTCTGTCGGAGGATTATAAATTGGGAGGCTTGCTTACATGTGGCAGGCACAGTGAGGTGCTGCTCTTTGTCAAGGAGGGGTGGCATGGACATTGTCATTCTCTGTGGAACTCATCATAACAGTTATTGTTTGTAATTTTTTTCAGGGAGAAGAAAAACAATGAGCTGCCCTGTAAAAACACAACTGAAAGTTCAGAGACTGCTGGGAGACCTCTCCTCCTAGGCTGCTGTTTATGACATCCACCTGCCCCCACCGCTCTGAAAGCCTATCATTTTCTAGAGACTTTCACCAGACCCACTTCTAAACTATTGCTAATATTATCACATGAGCATGCTCATGTCAACATTTAAAAGAACCATTTTTTTGGGGGACTGGAGAGATGGCTTAGAGGTTAAGGGTGCCCTTGCAGTGGACCAGAGTTCTATTCCTAGAGCCCACGTGGGTGGCCTAACATCCTCTTGTCGCTCTAGCTCCATAAAATCTAAGTTACACTCATGCACACACACACACACACACACACACACACACACACACACACACACACACACACACACACACACACACACACACACACACACACACACACACACACTAAAAAAGTAACAATTTTTAAGTAGGAAAAAAACCCTCCTCTGTGAGTCCCTCCTCCAGCCCTGACCACCACAGAGAAGTGGGCCAGAAGCAACTGGAATGGTGGGAGAGGGAGCTCATTCTGGCTCACAGTTTCAAAGGGAACAGTCACCCTGATGGAGATGTCAGGCAGGGCAGCCTCGTGAACTGAAGTGTAGGGCTAAGCTCCTCATATGGATGCTAGTAAACTAATGGGAACCAGAAGTGGACATTACCTTCAAGGTCCACTCCAGGCCAACCTATTTCCCTTAGACAGGTCACATAGACCAAAGGTTCCACAACTCTCCCTAACAGTGCCATCAGTGGGGCACCAAATATTTAAACCCAATGATCCTGTGAGGGGAACATTCCCTTTAAGTTTCTGTTTTCCCACTGAGTAGGCTCATTTCTGGAGGCCTTTGCTTGGAAGCTTTTAGGGATGGTTTCAGATATGTTCCAAATCACAGTGATGCAAGCAGCTATGAAAAAGATGAACATTAATTATTTTCCTCAAACATGACAAAGTCATAGGTTCAAACCATAAAACATATTCTTTAGCCATGTAACTGAATAAGGAAGAAAGAGCTGAGCTATTGTTGTTTTGTTAGTCTTTAGTGTCTTCTTTTATAGGGTATCTCTGTGAGACTGAGTGTTGGTGAGGAGAGGAGAAATTCAGTCTGTTCTGGAGCAGACCTGTCAGAGGGACTGACAAGTCCTGCCTTGAGCCAATCCTGAGACATCCAGGGCAGCTTCCTCAGGAGACTCTGATTATAACAAGGACCCAACGGGCAAGTGTGTCAGGACCTCAGGACTCCGGATTTTTCATGTGACCCTATGAGGCTTGTTTGCATGTATTATTAATTTCTTTAAAATAAAGAAGACGCTGCTCAACTTTAAAATCTTACTACACAGAAACCAAATTTACTGTAGGAAAGAGAAACATGACTGTATTTGTTTTTTCTTGTAACTTTGAGTGAATGTGTGAGAAAATTCTCTTCAAATTCCTGTTTCCTTTCTGAGTAGGCTCATTTCTGGAATCCGGAGACTTAGGGATTGCTTGGAAACTCACAGCAATGGTTCCAGGTATGTTTTAAACCATACATGCATGCAACAGTGCAAATAATAACAAAACATGACAAAGACACGGGTTATTTGCATGTAAAGTAACAAATAGATCGTGTGCTTTCCAAGGAAACTTTCTTTTTGTGGCATCTTACTATATAACTAGTTTACATTTCATGGAAAAGACTTGGAAATGAGAGCCCACACTGATCAGTTAATCCCTGGGGCCAGTCATCATCATATATGGAAGGATGGAAGATATGCTTCTGTTTGGTTAAACAATTATGCTCGGGAAGGGGGATGATATTGGAAGGACAGATCCCTATAATTCTATTTATGAAGAAGTAGGTTACTGTTCTCAGTGGAGTAGAGAGAGGTACAAGGCAAGTGTCCATCCCCCTATCATTGTTCCCTTCTTACAGAGAAAATCTCCATCCCTAGTGCTCAGTGGAGAGAAAATTTGAAAGAAAATGGCCCCTAAAGGAAGTGTCACTATAAGGAGGTGTGGCCTTGATGGAGTAGGTGTGGTTTTGCTGGAAAAAGTATGTCACTGTGGAGGCAGGCTTTGAGGATTCATATATGCTCAAGCCACACCCAGTGAGCCAGACTACTTCCTGTTGCCTGAAAGCTGCAGGACTCTCAGCTGTTTCTCTATCACCATGTCTGCCTGCCTGCCTCATGTCACACCATGATGATAATGGACTGAACCTCTGAAATACAAAGCCCCCAAGTAAATGTTTTCCTTTGTAAGAGTCGCCATGGTCATGGTGTCTCTTCACAGCAATAGAAATCCTAACTAATTTTGGTAAGTGATATTTATCCAGAAAGTTGTCCATTTCCTTTAAGCTTTCCAATTTTGTGGAGTACAGGTTTTCGAAATATGACTTAATGATTCTCTGGATTTCCTCTGTGTCTGTTGTTATGTCCCCCTTTCATTTCTGATTTTGTTAATTTGGATATTCTCTCTCTGTCTTTTGGTTAGTTTGGATAAAGGTTTGTCTATTTTCTCAAAGAACCAACTCTTTGTCTCATTGATTCTTTATATTGTTTTCTTTGTTTCGATTTTGTTGATTTCAGCTCTCAATTTGATTATTTCCTGCAGTCTAGTTCTCCTGGGTGAGTTTACTTTTTTTTTTTTGTTGTTGTTCTAAAGTTTTCAAATGTTCATTTAATGCCATGAACTTTGCTCTTAACATTACTTTCACTGTGTCCCATAAATTTGGGTATGTTATGTGGTTATTTTCATTAAACTGAAAAGCTTCTGTAAAGTGAAGGACACGGTCAACAAGACAAATTGACAGCCTACAGAAGGGGAAAAGATCAAACAGAGGTCTGATCTCCAAAATATACAAAGAACTCAAGAAATTGGTCATCAAAACAACAAATAATCCAATAATAAAAAACAAAAAACAACGAAGAGACCTAAACAGAGGAATCTAAAATGGCTGAAAGAAAATCAGGGCATTAAATGCCTACATAAAGAAGCTGAATAAATCCCACACTAGCACAGACATTAAGGGCATCATTGAATAAATGGGACCTCCTGAGACTGAGAAGCTTCTGTAAAGCAAAGGACACTGTCACTAAGACAAAAAGGGACTGGGAGAAGATCTTCACCAACCCCGCAACTGACAAAGGTCTGATCTCCAAAATATATAAAGAACTCAAGAAACTATATCGTAAAAGGCTAATCAACCCATTTATAAAATGGGGCACTGAGCTGAACAGAGAATTCTCAACAGAAGAAGTTCAAATGGCCAAAAGACACTTAAGATCATGCTCAACTTCCTTAGCGATCAGGGAAATGCAAATCAAGACAACTTTAAGATACCATCTTACACCTGTCAGAATGGCTAAAATAAAAAACACCAATGATAGCCTTTGCTGCAGAGGTTGTGGAGAAAGGTGTACACTCATCCATTGCTGGTGGGAATGCAAACTTGTGCAACCACTCTGGAAAGCAGTGTGGCGGTTTCTCAGGAAATTTGGGATCAACCTACCCCTGGACCCAGCAATACCACTCTTGGGAATATACCCAAGAGATGCCCCATCATATGACAAGAGCATTTGTTCAACTATGTTCATAGCAGTATTATTTGTAATAGCCAGAACCTGGAAACAACCTAGATGCCCTTCAATGGAAGAATGGATGAAAAAAGTATGGAATTAGAGTACTACTCAGCAATAAAAAAGAATGACTTCTTGAAATTTTGCATACAAATGGACGGAAATAGAAAACACTATCCTGAGTGAGGTAAGCCAGACCCAAAAAGAGGAACATGGGATGTACTCACTCATATTTGGTTTCTAGCTTAAATAAAGGACATTGAGCCTATAATTTGTGATCCTAGAGAAGCTAAATAAGAAGGTGAACCCAAAGAAAAACATATAGGCATCCTCCTGAATATTAACCTTCATCAGGCGATGAAAGGAGACAGAGACAGAGACCCACATTGGAGCACTGGACTGAAACCTCAAGGTCCAAATCAGGAGCAGGAGAGAGAGCACGAGCAAGGAACTCAGGACCGCGAGGGGTACACCCACACCCTGAGACAATGGGGATGTTCTATCAGGAACTCACCAAGGCCAGCTTGCCTGGGTCTGAAAAAGCATGGGATAAAACCGGACTCGCTGAACATAGCGGACAATGAGGACTACTGAGAACTCAAGAACAATGGCAATGGGTTTTTGATCCTACTGCATGTACTGGCTTTGTGGGAGCCTAGGCAGTTTGGATGCTCACCTTACTAGACCTGGATGGAGGTGGGTGGTCCTTATACTTCCACAGGGCAGGGAACCGTGATTGCTCTTTCGGCTGACGAGGGAGGGGGACTTGATAGGGGAAGGGGGAGGGAAATGGGAGGCGGTGGCGGGGAGGAGGCAGAAATCTTTAATAAATAAATAAAAAAATGGGAAAAAATAAAATAAAAGTTGATAATAGATGTTAAAAAAATAAAATGGCTGAAAGACACTTAAGGCAATATGCAATATCTTTAGCCATCAGAGAAATGCAAATCAAAACAACTCTGAGATTCCGTCTTATACCTGTAATAATGGTTAAGATCAAAACACTGATGATAACTTATGCTGGAGAGTTTGTGGGGTTAAAGAGAACACTCCTGCATAGCTGGTGGGAGAGCAAACTGGTACAGCCCCTTTGAATATCAGTCTGGCGATTTCTCAGAAAATTAGGAAACAACCTTCCTCAAGACCTAGCAATACCACTTTTGGGTATATACACAAAGGATGTTCAAGCAAAGACACGTGCTCAACTGTGTTCATAGCAGTTTTGTTTGTCATAGCCAGAACCTGGAAACAACCTAAATGCCCCTCAACTGAAGGACGGATAAGAAAATCGTGGTACATTTACACAACGGAGTACTACACCGCAGAATAAATAATGATATCTTGAAATTTGAAGGCAATTGGATGGGTCTAGAAAACATTATATTGAGTGAGGTAACCCAGACCTAGAAAGACAATTATCACTGTACTCACTCATAAGTGGCTTTTAGACATAAAACAAAGAAAGCCAGCCTACAATTCACAATCCCAGAGAACCTAGACAACAATGAGGACCTTAAGAGAGACATACATGGATCTAATCTACATGGGAAGTGGAAAAAGACAATCTGAGTAAATTGGGAGCATGGGGACCATGGGAGAGGGCTGAAGGGTAGGGGAGAGGAAGAGAGGAGAGCAGAGAAAAATACAGAGCTCAGTAAGAGCTATAAAACAAATCCTAACTGAGACACTACAGTTAGTTGACCTCACTGCTCTTGTCTTTCCTTTGGCCTTGAGGAACTTACACAGTGGCTATCTGGGAAGTTGCCACTGACTCTTATGCCTCTGGCAATCACCTTGGAGCTCAGCACAGGGCTTCTGTCTCATGATGCTCCCTAAGTGTACGCTGAGGGTTTCAAGGGAAGATGCCCAGGTGGACCTGCTAAGCAGTAGGTGGGGCTCGGTGAGCGACAGGCCGGAGGAGAACAGAGGAAGAAGAAAGAGCAGGCTCACCTAGAGCCAGGGATTGATGATGCCTGAAGTAAGAGTGATTCCTAATGTTTCTGGAGGAAAGAAGGTAGGGGTGAGGAAAGTGTCCGTTCAGATCCAACATAGAAAGACTGTTTTCCAGGCACAGCAGGGCAGATGCACATTTGAACTCAGCAATTGTAACAACACACATCAGACCTGTGCAAGCTCTAGCTAGTCAGAGCTCCAGCATAGAGGAGACAAGATGGGCAGGAAAGCCCAGCACCCGCCAAGAAGCTATTAGCATTTTGTCCTTAGGCTGAGGGAAAGTCAGTTTCCTAAAGATGGGATCCTTAGGGGGTTGGCCATATTCCCAAGAGCAGTTGGAGCAGCACAAACTGAACTCAGTGGGAAAAGGAAAAAAAAAAGTTCAAAATTGGGTGGGAAGAGATGGTTACTGAGAGGAGTTGATGGGGTGAATATGTCCAAAATGCATTATAATGAAATCCTTGGTTAATTAGTTAAAATTGTGTTTTAAATGATCTGGTTTATTTTTATTTTATTATTGTTTTAAATGATGGGTTTACTAGGTACAGGTTATGTGCACTTATTTAAGAATCAATTAAGGAATGTTTTCACAATAGTCTGGCGAGGAACTTTTCTTTATTTCTGTCATAAACACAAGAATGTAGGAACATCTTGATTCCTGGTTCTGGATCAGGCTCCAGATAAGGGATTGGAGGGAGACTCTTGAGCTCACGTGCGATGTGCATGGCTTCAAGCACCGAGTTTCATGGTTGATTGATGAAGATAAACCAGAGGTGGAGGTGATGTCCACTGCCCCTCGGACCCAGCACTAACCCACTTTGCTCCACAGAAGCACACATGATGGATGACTTTCATCTAAACCACACACGCCCAAGAGAGGCAGGAATTAGGATTATGCAAAACTGTCTCCCACCTGCTGTAACTCAATGTCCTTTCCTCCCAGGAAAGAGAGAACAGAGGCGCAGGGGAGAATTGGACCTGCTCTGCTGAGGGACGATGGGAACTATTTGCAGCCTTCTGTTCTGCTAATGGCACCGAGCTGCCTTGCTGACAGTGACACGCATGTGTCGGGTCTGGGGCTGAGGACCATGTCTGCATCTCATCCAACAGTTCCTTGTAGGGCAAGGAAAGTGCACTGAAGCTGAATGGCGGGGAGGGGGGGGAGGCGGGGGGGGGGTGTAACTAAGGGACAAGCCAGTGTGAAGACAAAGAACTAAGGTTTGCAGCACAAAGTGTGAAGCCACAGGAATTTATAAGCAAGGGCTATGCCCACCTTAGACGTAGATAATGGATTTCTTTCCTTTTTTATTTTCAGTTTTGGATAAACTTCCAAAGGCCAAATTCTCGTCCCTGTTAATTTCTATAAGATACCATGTGTGTTGTAGCCTAAACAAAAGACAATTTAAAAAGCAAAACAAACCAAAACAACCAAAGTAAAGCCAACCCCCTCATTCCTTTATGGCAGTGTTCTCGACTTGTGGGTCGCCACCCCTTTGGCAAACCTCTACGTCCAAAACTATTTACATTGAAGTCTCGAGCAGTAGCAAAATTACAGTTATGGAGCACAATGAAAACAGTTGTATGGTTGGGGTCACCACAGCATGAGGAACTGCACTCAAGAGTGGCAGCATCAGGAAGAACCATTGCTTCATGGGTTTTCTTTTTTAATTTCTTGGTAATAATTGAATGTAACCAAATTTGGGGTTTAAGTGGAGTCAAGTCCTATGGTGCAAGCTTCCTTGTGGTGTGTGACTAACAAGCGTGTTCTTGTTGGCAGGATGCAGACACTGGTGAAGCCATGCTCTTTCTCAATGTGCCATACAGACTGGGTCTCTGCCCCAGTATTTGTAAAGTATGCAAAGCTTAAAAAAAAAAGGCAGTGCAAACGAATATGCTCTTCAGCTGCCCATGTGATGTGGACAGACGCTTTTAGTCTGTGTTTGGAATTCCTTCAGGGTCAGGTTTCCAGTTACCAAGCCTCCATCCGTGGTCCAGGCACGAATGCGGTTGGCCTGGATTAGCGGAGCCCTCTGCAAAGCATATTACATAGCTTTGATTTCAGCA
This sequence comes from Microtus ochrogaster, assembly GCF_000317375.1. NCBI lineage: Eukaryota > Metazoa > Chordata > Mammalia > Rodentia > Cricetidae > Microtus > Microtus ochrogaster. The sequence continues at coordinate 46,034,210 of NC_022030.1, forward strand.
GATTTTGCAGAGCCATAAACTATAATGACCATTTGATGACCTACGACACAGGAATGATTGCGGAAAAGCATTCCCGCTTTCATCACTCACATCACCCATCACATTATGAAGAGAGGCCCTTGCTGGTCTTTGCAGGCAACGGAAAGCAGAAGAGAGTGTCACCACAGATGCTTCTGGTCCCTCTTACACACCGAGGGGATGTTTCCAGAGAAAATGGAAGAGAGCTGGCAGTGGAGTGCTGGGAAGACAAACACCACTTCCATCACCCCCGTTTGATTTCTCCCTCGGTGTCTTTCATCAACCACCACAAATAGAATGCATTTCAGAACAAATGACACGTACAGGGAGTCTCAGCTCCTCCATCAGCCTGGCAGAGAGCTATGGAAAATGGCCCTTAGAGTACTTCATCCTGTCAGGTAACAGTGGTCCTGCTTAAATAACCTCTTTTATGAGGAGCTGAGAGTTTTCTAAAGCATCCTGTCAAGGACGTTTAGAAAGGACAAGTGCGAGGAAACAGGTGAAAAAGGAATTCTTTGACTGCAGAACCAGTCATGGAATCCATTTCAGAGACACACTAGCAGATAATTCCTCTGTTGTTTCTGGAGCCAGAGAGGCGCTTTATATAAAGAGAATGGTGACCAAAGAAAGAAATCGTAACTTGACCAACCATGCCAGTAAGTCACCTTCCTTTCTCCCTATTGTATCAGGAGTTCTGGAATGTCATTATCTAAGCATGGAGGATTCCATCTGCTCATCACACAGGAGAGTACGGTAACATTTCAAGGGCAGACTCAAGGGGCTGACAGGTCGGGGCCTCCTCTGCCCCTCAGGGGAAGCACTATAGAACTCCTGCCCAAGGTTATTTCCTGTAGACAGGATATTCCTGAGGTAAAACACAGATTCACAAAAGCTGCCTTTCCCTGCTCTATGTGTAGATTATATATACATATAACCTACAGTTTGCTAATGCCTACAGTTCTCGGAGAAGATATTCACGTCCACCTCTTTATTCCTTCGAGTGATTTCTAAATTAATATAAATTAAATGAGTCATGTTCCTTTTCCCCTCCTCCCATCAATTTCCAAAGCCTGAGAATTTGATGTAAATCACCTATAATCATTACAATCCCTTCTCACCCTGGGCAAGAAGTGCAACAAGAGAGTCAAAGCTTTTCAGCATTCTCTCTCTCTCTCTCTCTCTCTCTCTCTCTCT
>NC_022030.1:46035521-46048794 GCF_000317375.1 Microtus ochrogaster
GAGGGAAGGAGAGAGAGACAGAGAGAGAGAAAGAAGATCCTCCACTTCATGGTTTTATTAGGACACAGAAAGATGACACAGGAAGATTCTGGCACTGAAAAAATATTACTTAAATCCAGAAAGAGAAATGTTAAGAGCTAGGCCCAGTGCCTCTGCGCTCCGCGGGCTCTGTAACCAGCATCAGAAGGTGGTTTAGAATTGCAAAGATTCGAAGCAAGCTGAGCAGAATAGTCCCCTCACAAGTGCCCAGTGCAAACCAAACCCCACCCTAAGCATTTTTTCCACGTTAACCTCCTTATTTCTCACAATAGTGTGATAGGGCAGACACCATTATTGTCCGTGGCTTGAGACCAGGAAAGGCAGAACAAAGATGTCAAGTGACTTGATTGAAAGCCCACAGGCAGTGGGGGCAGTGGAAAGGGCCCAGGGTCTGTCCGCCTGCTTGACTGCCAGTCCTGTCCTCACTTGCTTGTGCCAGCTTACAGGGTCCTGGTGCTGGGTGAAAAAGGCCTTTATACTTAGAAGCACATTTTAGAAATTACTCCAATGGGTGAAAAGAGGCAAAGGAGAGTTTTCCTGTAAGTGTTTTGGCTTTGGGAAACTCACAGCTAGACACTGTGGAGGTTTTGGTATGATACCAAAGAAAAACCCAGTAGTCCGAGTTAGAAGTCCTATTCAGATACTCGGAGCTGCAGCAGTGTAGGAAGGGGGACTTTCCTGGTCCCTTTTAGGAAAGCCAGATCAGATATTTGTATAGTTCTGTCTGCATGGTCCTGTGTTCAAGGTCCAATATATTTAATACCAGTGTCCATACCCAAGGGTGTATTTACTCAGCAAACACCTTTCTCCAAAACGCGTGCAGACTTGATGGGGCTACAAAACACTGTTTCTCCCAGTGTACTGAAGGTACTGATGCAGGTTAGACAGGGCTCTGAGGAACTCCACCATGGCTGTGAGGTTTGTAGGACACATAGCCACCTGCCATGGCCTTTCTGGAGAACGCCATGATAACCTGTGGACCACAAGAAACCCAGACTACTCTCTCACTCCCTCTCCAGCCCAGCCATCCTGTTTGAGCCAATGTCCTACACATCTGTGGCTCTCTGCGCTCGCTGCTGTGGTTTTATTTTAGTTATGACAGCACTAGTCACTTGGACTCACAGACAAGCAGGGCAAGCTGGAGTCCACTTCAGGAAGTGCAGTTCTACAGCCCAGCACTGGAAAAGGTGTGCCTGTGGGCCTAAAGGGCAGCTGGACGGCGATCACCAGCTCTGAAGCAATTTTGAACATACTGAACTCTCGAGTGAGAACATGGTATGACTTCTAAGGTGGGCGAGTTTGACCTTTTGGGGGAACTTCATGAATATTTACACTGCTTGAATGTGATATTCTCAGGTTTGAAGTCTTGTCAATTTTCGTGTGTGCTTCAATATGTAAAATGCCCCGAGCCCCTCCTACTTTCACTTCTAGTAATGAGAATTAGATTAAATAAAGCTTTTCGACCATTTTGCGAACTTCTAGGTCACCTTCTGTTCTAATAAGTGGGCATGCAGTTTAGTGGGAACAAGGTGGCTAAAAGGCAGGTAGACCTGGAACCCATAGGGGTGGGGGCAAGGATTTGCTATTAGCACCTCTTAGTACCGTCTCTGTCTCCTTTTCTTTGTGGGTTTCCCCAGAAAGCAGCTTCCAGTATCCTTTTCACAATAGTAGCCTGAGCTTCTTGGTGCCACCTTCAAGGGTAGGGGCGTGGCTTCTAGGGCTGCACTGTGTGGACTCATAGGTCTCCTGGGAGAAATTTAGGTGGTGAAACTTACTCTTCCACAACATGGCGAGGTGAACTTTAGGGTTACTCATTGAACAGCTGTCTTGATGCCCCACACGAAGGCAGTGTGGCCACCTCCTGCCCCCACTCTCTGGTTTCCACGAGCTGATGGAAGGGGAAATTTGTTAGCCTCTCTGTGCTAACTTTGACATAGATCCTCAGTATCTCGTGGTGTTTTTCACTGTGACATAGAGGATGGTTCTCAGCTTTCTTTTCCTATCTGCACTAAGCAGGTTCTGAGGTGTCAGGCTGGGTTCCATATGCACACCTGCGGTTGTTGTTGTTGGCCCACTAAGCCTAGGATCCTCTCACTGGTGTAGCACTTAGGAAAAGGCATTTTCGGATGAAGGTGATTAAGGGATTCATAGGTCCTGGTGACTTGGGCTGGGCTCCCCATCCTGCTGAGGTCCCTAAATTCTCTGGCTGAACTTTGTGTGGCTGGCAAGAGTAGCTATTAATGTCATTACTAACCTTTAACTTTCAATTTATCTTTTATTAAAATAAGATTTTTTGGGCCTTCATTCCCTTCTGTTGTAGTATTGCACATCAGCCTGGCTTCTTTGGGCCCCGCCTTGCTTTAATGCTGGCAAAAAAGAGCACCTAGCAAATTAAGGCTTATAATCCCCAAACTGATGGGTGGACTATGAAATCACCCTATACTCAGCATCATTTTCTTTTCTTTGTCCCCCCCCCCCCATTGCTCTCCTCATTCATTTCTAGTGCTCTGTAGAGTCAATTACTGTCCCAAGACCTCCACACCCACCTGTAGCCCCACACAGCCGCACTGATGTGCAGCCGGAGTCACTGAGGAGCACATGCCGCAGACGGACAGAAAGACAAGCTTTTATGGTGAAGGGGCTCCTCCCTTTGTTACCCCAGCCTACATTTGCTCCCGAATGCCTTGGGCTATTGATTCTTTCCTCAAACAAGTCAGAGAAAACTGAAAACCCACCCAGCATCCTATTGCTTTGAATGTCGCTTTGCTCTTGGCCATGTCTGGTACCAGCGTGAGACGGTTTTCCTTCCTTCTGTACTACATGCATTCTGTCTGAGCAGTGGCAACCTCAATCCTTAAAATCAGGCATGAAACCGTGGCATTAATAATTTAAATAAAAGCTTATCTCAGGAAAGCAAATATTTACAAGTATGATTTATCTAATTTAAAGAAATTAATTAAAAGTAAATGCTGAAGTAATTTAAAACTAAAGAGCTATTACCAAATAAAATGTCATTTCCCATATATCCACACCATTTTGTCTGGGGGTCTAAGAGAGATGGTGCTCCTCCTCCTCCTTCTAAACCCACTGACCCACCGAGTCTCTGCGGCCCTGTTGCGTGCAGAGGTACTCTCAACCTGTCTGAGGGACTTCAGGATGTCCCTTCCCATCGGTGCATGGTGGGATGGGGTGAGGAACAGGAGAGGCAGAGGTGGCAGGTATTGTGTAGGGTAGTGGTTCTCATTCTGTGGGTCACGACCCCTTTCACAAGGGTCACCGAAGACCACCAGAAAGTACAGATATTTACATTATGATTCATAACAATATCAAAATTATACAGTTATGAAGTTGCAACAAAAGTAATTTTATGATTGGGGGACAGCACAGCAGGAGGAACTGGATTAGAGGTTGAGAGCTCAGAGTCTGATCCAGAGGGCTCAGTGTCCTATGTGAAGTGGGGATCTTGAGAAGTTCCATCTTCCCTTCCTACAGTGATGGGCTCCGACGCAGACAAAGCAAACGGAAAGAGTGCTTTTACCGAGGGTCTCACTCCGGATGATTTTGAACTCACAGTTCATTTTATTTCGAAGTAAAATTGTATTTATGACGTCAAGTTAAATGTTATCAGCCAAAGATTTAGGATAAAGTGCAAACAAATCTCACCCTTACACCCAAGTGGTACAGTCTCTCTGTCTTCCCCATGCTGTGTACAGAAGTCAGGACAGAGGCTGCGACTTGCAGAACTGCTTTATAGCAGCATGTACATGCCCACTGCACACTGCAGACAGAGCTAGGTGGTGATTTATAGCTGCATGCACACGTATACGCACATGCACACTGCAGACAGAGCTATGTGGCACTGGATTTTCTTTTTCAGTTGGCTCCTAATATTTGAAATTCAAGTGATTTCACAAAAGAAATAGTCTTTCATGTGAAAACTCAGCCTTTCCACTTTTCTTGAAATTGAAGACTTTCCACAGTCAGCTGGAGTTCTCTCTCCTCTCCAGGCAAGGTGTTTGTCTTTTTGAGACTCTGCTTCTTCTTGCTTTTCACAGCATTTCCCACAAGCCTCCACTGTAACTTAGGCGCAGGGTCTCTGCTTCATGTGGTGAAATCTCACTCTCTGTGTTCCCACACCATCAAATCCAGTTTGCATCTCCCCCTTGAAGGTGTGCACCAGCCATGCTTTCTCATTTAAAGAGTGAGGCTTCTGGGAGGAGCCCTGCAATGTCCACTTTACCCAGTCCACTTTAAATCATTAGAAATATATTTCTCATCTAGACTTCAGAGAGTGGCTCCAAAGAGTGGCTCATATTTGGGGAGTTTCAGACGAGACATTTTATTTTCTCAGACAGTATCTTCAGCTCTGCAAAGTGTAGGCAATAGAATAGGCAACGGCAGCTGAGTTGTGGGAGGTTACCATTTCATGACCCCCGCAGGAACCACACAGGAGCTTCAAGGTGACCTCAGCTCATGTTGCTGCCTTTCAGCCTGACCCGTGCAAACTCAACTCTGACTGGATCCCTTTACTTTTCTGCGCCTTGGTCTCACCATCGGTAAAGTAACACGGGCTTTTCTTTTTAGAAGAAATGAAATGATATAGATAAAAGCATTGTGGAGGAAAGTTGGGATAAAAGGAGTCTGAGATCTTATATTACTCTTATACAATAATTACGAAGGGAAGCTGGCCTTGCCTAATGGGATGAACGGGTCAGAATTTGCAGCCCCTTGAGAGGCCTCATGCCCATCATCTTCACAGACAACAAGGTAGTATTGTAGATTTTATCTCTGCTCTCAGCAGGGTGAGAGCAGAAGGCCAAAGGTGGCCCACTTCTGAGGTGCTGGGCTCTAATTTACCTCCTGGTTCCATGGCTTTATGAGGAATGTATGTGGGTAACTGTTATCAGGCTGTTAAGCAATTTGATGAGGTGTGAAGTAGCCCTTTAATTGTTTTATTTACAACATACAGTTCACTAACATCCCATTGGGGGATTCTCTACTTAGTGATTAATACAAGACTAGTTTAGTGAAGTACAGCTTGGTAAAACCAGAAGCTAAAAAATAGCAACTCAAATTTTAGCAGTCTAAAGCCATTTGTTAATTTACTCAGTTGAGGTTAAATAAAATCTTGGCAATAATGAAAACATTTAAAAAATAATAGGGGGAATCAAGTTGGGGGAAAATTAACTGAAGTTAAATCTATTACTTGGTGTGCTGCAGAGTTCCCTTTCATTGACAGGGATAGGTGGTTAGCATTGCTTTTAGATGTCAAATTTCCTTAAAATATTTCCCCTCATCTCTCTTCGGTGGTTCTAAATCTGGACTGATGAAGCTCCTACTGTTAGCTTGCTCTAGAAGGCCATTTGGCTGATTGGACAGCAAAGTGATAAACGAATCTCCAGATCTCACCAAACAGCTGAAAGAAAAAAAAAAAGAGCCCAAGACCCATCTCAAAGATTATATTGCCCACCTGGACTGCAGTGGGGTGAGGAGCAAAACAACATGGAAGCTGGAAGCTGAGTGAGGCTTAGGAATCTGGTGTCTTAGGGTTCCTGTTGCTGTGAAGAGACGCCATGACCATGGCAACTCTTGTAAGGAGAACATCTAATTGTAGTGGCTTGCTTACAGTTCAGAAGTTCAGTCCATTATCATCATGGTGGGGCATGGTGCAGGCAGATGTGCTGGAGAAGGAGCTGAGGGTCCTACATCTTGCAGACAATGGAAGCAGACTGTCTTACTGGGCATGGTGTGAGCATGTATTAAAAACGGCCTCAAAGCCCGCCTCCATAGTGACATACTTCCTTTGATAAGGCCACACCTACTCCAACAAGGCCTTACCTTTTAAAAGTACCATTCCCCTTGGGGAGCATTTTCTTTCAAACCGCCATATGTGGTACAAACAATGGACTTTCTATAAGGAAGAAAGTGCATCTTGGGAATGGAACCAAAAGGCAATACTGGAAGGTAAGGTCAAAGGCCAAGTGAAATGCTCTTGCATCTGGTCCTTTGTTTCCTGAACCAGACGCCCTTTCTGTGAGTTTCAGCCCTCCAGTAGATAGAAAGTCAAGCTCTTTGGTGTGAACATAAAAGGTCACACAAACACTTTAACATTATGAGGACTCAATACTGTTTAAATAAAATTCTGCCTCTATGGGATGACTAGTCATATTTATCTGTTTTCTTGTGTGACATCAGCAGTCTTAGGGGTTTATGACAACCAGGGCCTCTCCTGGGTTCTTGTAACCCACCTGGGGCCAGCACAAGACACGTGGCCTAGTATCTAGTAGTGGATATTATCTGCCAAGTTCTCTTTTCTTTGAACTAGAATCTCATTGGGTTTCAGATGGGGAAATCTCATTTCCCAGTCGGCATCCAGGGTGCTGTCTAGTGCTAAAGCTCCCATCTCAGGAAGTCCTGGTCTATCCTTGGCTACACAGTCAGATTCTGCCCGAAAAAGTAAAATTCTGAGGTCAAATGAAACAACAACAGTGAAGTATGGATTGGTGTGTACAATGTACTGGGCTGTTAGGAGACAAAATTAGGGAAACACGGGATAGTAAAGGTAGCTAATCAAGCACTATCCAATTGTAAATTGCTACTCCACTTTCTGAGATTCATTCTGTCCATCAACATCCTCCAAGCCATTACATCCTTTCCCTGATTTGCTGTTGGATATTCTGAGAGCAACAGAAAACTGCCTTTGTCCTTAAAGACCTCCTGAGAATACACTGCTCTCTGCCAATTGAGATCTTAGATTTTTGTCCAAACTGCATAGATTTTATTTTCTCTCAGGACTCAAACCACCAGACTTTAAAAAATCTGGTACCCAGGTGTCTCTCCTGATCTCATGCGTCCACGTTTTCATCCCAGGCTCGACACACCTCTAGTGGAGCTGAACAGCCCTGTCTGCCAACACAGAGCCTTCCCTGATTACTGAAAGGTGAAAGAATGAATTTAGGAGCAAAGGGCTCTGGGGTTCCATGGAGTGAACCTCTGACTTTGGGTGCGTTACTTATCCTCACGGCATAGCTCAGTTTTTTCATCTATAAATGGGTGGTGCGGCTGTCTGCTTCCCCTGGGCCAGCAGCAGGGTTAGATGAGAACTGTGAGGAGCACTCAGCATGGTGGCCGAACATGGAAAGTGATCAATAAGGCTATGTCATTTTTATCATCATTCTCCGTGCTCTAGCTTGTTATTGACTTATTTGTTATTCCATGACTTCTTACGTGCTTTTCCCAGTCTTACAAATATTTTCATATGTTCTGAAGTCTGTTTCTTCTTTAAAAAATCTGTTTCCTCCAGATGGAAGCGAGGCAAGTTATCACCACTCTCCCAAAATTTATGGACTGTGTGCATTTAAGAAATTTATACAAAAACACTACAGCGTATACTCCGAACAGTTGCTCTTTTCTCCCCTGCTTACATTGCGTATTTTCAATTGCTTCTTACGTCTGGGTCCTCACTGAAGTCGCTGCTTACAGAATTGCTGATGGACTTGAGCTTGTAATTGTTCGGAGTCATGGGGAAAAGACAAGTTTCTTTGTGCAGCTCTGCAGTGAGCTGTGTGCTCACGCATTTAAACGCAAAGGAGGCTGGCCAGCAGCCAAAGGACCAGCAAGTAAACATCCGGTCTCCTTGTCTTTTCTTTGATATGGGACTATCTGGGTGGCTGAGGCAGTGAGGAAGCATTATAAGGGTAGATGACAATCAGACGGTCTGGTCTGCTGCTTTGCAGGATTCAGGTGGATTTTTCACACCCACTCTACTTTTTATGAGCATGGGACAAGGTTGTAGGGGGCAGCAGTTCCTACTGGCCTCCGTCTTTGCTACTGCCTTTCCTTTTGCCCTGTCATCACAGTTGGGATGGTCGGAAGTTGTTGCGTTTTGCCTGTCTCCGTTTTGCCCTACTTGATCCTGGTGGTGGCACCCAGTTCTTCTGAGAATCCGTCGACGCCTCCCTTCAGTCATGTGGTTCTGATGGAGTCACACCACCTTCCACTGCAGAACTGGCTTGTGACGTACCTAGTGAGCTGAAATGTTCCATCCCCTTGAGCACAGTGGTTGTTGGTGGTTAAGGACACAGCAATAAAAACAAACCAAAGAAAAAGTCCCTGACCCCGGACTGCTGGGTGGAGTGAAGTAGGAGAATCCCTCCGCTCTGAATGGTTGAGAAGAGACACACTGGTTGCCATGAGTGTCCCTGTTGACACCAGGGTGGGGGAGCCGCTTTGGGATAAAAGTCAACAGAAAAAGAGTCAACAGGTGAGGAGGAGAAAGGCAAATGCTGATGATGGCGTCTCAGAGGTCCTAGGAAACTGAGCGTGAGGATAATCTGTCCGGGAGCTTATTTAAAAGCTATATATAAAAGCTAGTCAATTTCTTTTTCTGTATTAGGGCTATACAAATGTCCATATAATGTACGCAGTGGTCAGTGATGCTGTCTAACTGTGTGTTGTGGAGAAGAGAATGGGCTGTTGCGAATACAAGTACCATAGAATGAGCTACTTGGAACAGATATCATTCTCCTTGGAAACCACACAGGGAGAACAAAGGATCTGTCGCAGCCCATATTGTCTCAGCTTCCAGCATCCCCAGGGTAGAGAAGGAGGAAAGCAAAAGGCTTAGGATAATCCTTCCTGTTGTGATAAAATTGTCTTGAATGGGTAATGAGGCTTGGTGTTTAAATTAGGCTGGTGCCTGGTAGAGTTTTGGTACTCGGATACATTTCCCTGGGCACAGATAGGAGCTTGTAACTAACCTTCATAACACAAGCAATTGTGGTGGTCTATTTCTAGGAAAGGGAATGTTCTCAAACGCTAACTTCAGGGATTCTGTAGGTGACACCAGTAGGAGTGTGTAATTCACAATTAGGTGTATAACTGTGAAGGGTAGCAGAGAAATTCCTACCTGCTCACAGCAGGAAGAATAAACACAAAGGGAGTTAGCAGAATGACCTCTTCCTTACACCCATCTCTTGAGTTGCAGGACCTCGAAGACTTAATCAGGTCCTCATCTCCGTCTGCCTCTCTGTTTATGTTCACCATTTGAGATGGGTTTGGATCTGGAGTTGCTGTGGGAACGGAGGTCTGGGGAGCCTGACTTGTGCGAGATTGTAATCTCATCTTGCGGCATACTGATTTTATAAAAAGAGTAATAAGGCTTGTGATGTTTATTTGAATGGCAAACAGACTGTTCCACTGCCTAAGAACATGGAAACTTGTTTCTAAGGAGAAGCACAAAGCAGCCAACTTTCCGGGGCTCTTTGCTGTATGCTTTTGAAAAGAGGATAGAGCCAGGGCTTCCTGGGGGTCTCTGAGAGTGGGAGTTTTCCCTGGAGCAAGTTGGGGCCATAGTACTAGGTGATTCCCCAAAGGCTGGAGCCCAACCATGACAGGGCTTGGCAAGTCCAGCCCTGGAAAACATGGACCTTTCTTTTATTTGAATTTATAGCAAATATCCAAGTAGGATTTACAGACACTGGGTGTATGCATCTTAAATATCAGGTCCTGAGGTTTTCTATGCGTGCACATCTGAATCTCCAGAATCAAGGACAAGGGTGACTGTTAATTCCACTTTGCTACTTGGTCCTTTTTTATTTTTATTTAAATTTTTTTTTTTGCTAACCCTTAAAACTGGCATTTCCAGACTCTAGAGAAAACATAATTTGTCTGTAAAGACTCCAGTTACTCATGTTTGATAAAAATTGATTAATGTAGTTTTAAAATCCCAGGTCTGGATGCAGAACAAGAATGAGAAATTGAGCTTTGGAAGGAAAATTTTCTGGGATAGATACAAACTATTGAAACTTGGACATGTCATGTCATCTCAGTCATCATTATTCGATTGCTTTATTGCTTTTTAAGAAAATAGCAAAAATACAAATTCCCCCTACCCCAAAGAATTTGTTCTCAGTGAAACAATTTTCACAGCTTAACAAGAAAGTCCACGAAACGTACAGGAACAGAATGTCCACTCAGCATAGTGGGAAACTGAGAGCTGTCCTTCCTGACGGCTTCCAGGAGAAACTCTGGAATATTCGCCATCATTTGCATAGTTTTTCTTGTGTTCTGCTCTACCTACTATGTGCTGAGTGCTCACCACACTAAAGTCGCCATGGTGACAAGGCAGAGTCCTGCTCTCAAGGCCTTGCCGCCTTCGCTTTATAGGTCATAAACTCGCTTTAATCCCATCCCACTTACGCAGTAACGGTTGCCCTCTCTGCATGGAAGGCTATACGTGGGGAACTGGGAAAGAGAACCAGAAACAAAGGAGATTAAAAACAGCTGACTGAATACTTTCTGTTTCATGAATAGTAACGATTCCATCCATTTCCCCATCATTTGTCAAGGCTGAGGTTCACAGTGAAGAGAACATTAAAAACATAAATTAATTAAAAAAAAATCAACAACCTAACAGACAGACAAATGAACGAAACAGGCATTAGTCCAGCACCTGAGTCTGACTGAACATACAAAGCCCCCCTCAGCCTTTTCCACATTAGAGGAAGTAAAGGGTGCAGACAGGAAGTAGAGTCGAGGTCAACACAATGAGCTGCTGCGAATGGCCATTAATGCATTTTGTGCATGTCATGGATTTGCAGAAGGGCACAAAGTTTCTGATGGCTGGGGAATTACTATGCAGAACATTTGTAGAGCTGCTGACTAAATACAGACACACATCGTATGATAGTCCACTGTAGGCACAAGGTACCCTAGCATGCATGGTAGTCAGTAGAGGTGGTAGAATAGGCTTTCTGCATCCTTCCCATTAAAGTAAGTTTTTTTTTTCATTTTTCTTTTCGTTTTTTTCATGAAAGCACGAAGAAGTAAAACCAAGTCTCCACCACAAACATAATTGTGGCTTATAAAAAATGAAAAAATTCCAGAAGAGTTGAACTATGCACTTATCTTCTGAACAATGCCATCTGTGATTTTTCCAGTACACAGTAGTTCATTCCAAAACCACTCTGGGTCTTTGAGACCTAGATCTGTGTTAGATTAGAGCCTAGATTTCACAGGCACCTGGCAGTCCTCAGGGCTCTCTGATGAACTGTGTTGGAAACGTGGTTCCTGAGAATACTGAGATACACTAGTGTGAGGATTCCTCTTGAGACCCAAGGGTGGAAGTAGACGCGTTGGCAAAGAAGTTCTTTGTGTGACTTCTTAGAAGAGACTCAAGGATTTTGAGAGATGAAGGGCTCAGCTGGGTAATTGCTGCATGCTCTTGGTATCAAAGTTTACAACTTGTTAAAAACTTTGTAAGTAATAAGAAAGTACAGGTTTGCTTGACCCAGACTAAGAATTTGTGACTGTCCGTGTATACGAGAAAAATCGTCACCCATGATACTCCCATCCAGAGCTAAATGGTTCCATTAAATCAGCATCGAATTCTAGGCAACATGTCAAAAAGAAGAAAACCGTGACTTGGAATTTATAAAATTGTGAAATCTAAATCATTTTTTATCTTTATGCCAAACTCCTAAATACATTACATATATTTTATGTATATTTCAAGGCAATGTATAAAAAAGAAGTTGATAATAGGAAACAGAACATTTTCCACTGCCCTTTAAATAAGGAAAGGAAGAAGATGGAATATCTGAGATGGAGAAAATTCCCCAGTAATCTCTCACCAACAGAAGCCTCTGTGGATATCAGGTGACAAAAGAGAAAATCATAATAGAATAATAGCCTTTCACATAAAAGAATTATGGTAAGTTGACATTAGATTGAGCTGCAGTCCAGTCAAAATGAAAGCAGCTCTGAGCTGAGCCTGTCATGGAGTCTCTGAAGAAGGACAATCAATATGTGTTTTCAGGCTGCTTTGCTCATATGCAGCCCACAGTAGCTTGAACTGAAAATTGGCTTTCTATGGAGATTTATTACAATAGCATTGCCATTCAAGAATAGGCAGCTATCATCATAAATAAAGAACAGACATAAAAGGACGTGAAGCTCCAAGAAAGAGGGAGGCTCTGTCAAGGTAGGTAAATCTTGTGCTTGCTTATATTGCAAATAAATACACACCACTAACAGCAATCACTCATTAGCAAACAAAAGAAAACAAAACTTTTTTTTTTTTATGTTCTAGGGAAACTAAGCTAAGCTGCCATGGTTTGAGTTTCCCAACATGCTCTAAGAGATTTATAATCTTCGCACAGTTCAAAAATCAATGCTCAGACCAGTGATTTTGGTACATGGCGTCATCTCTGAGGAAAAAAAGTTAATGGTCGCCAATCCTGATACAGCCTGGGGCCATATGATTCTTAGGATCAACAGTGCTGATTGGTAAAGCTACTGAAATCGGGTTGCTGAAGTCTCCCTTCATGGACTTAGCATGATGGCCAGGAGGCAGGGCCCAAGTGCCTGCCCACATTTCCTGTAGACACTGGGATCTGTGTAAGAGGACATGTTTCCATGTCCAGCCTTGTTGTTTCAGCTGTAGGCAGAGCTGGGGATATCAGTTACTCCTCACATGGGGATGCTGACCTCCCTCTTCCCTCCGTGCTCCATGCCTAAATCCCTGCCCATGATTCTTCCTGAGGCTACCACTCTGGCTTTCTCATCCTCACTAAATGATTCATTAAGTTGGATTAACCCTTTAAAATCTACTGTTTACCCAAGGGTCCCTGGGGATTCTTATATGTATGTATACGCTTCATCTTTTAGTTATTAAAAACAGCGAGGCCCAGCAGGTGGACTCCATCTACTTCTAAAGCTACTCAGACTGACAGTGTAGGTTTGTGTGCCCCAATTACTACAAAGTCCTAGAAAGCATTCATTTAGTGAGGTGGGGCATATACATGCATTTTTATTGCCCAGCCTCCATAAAGCAAACATATCTCGTGTCATAGACACCTACGTGGGCACCTCACAAAAACACCGAGCTTTAAAGGAAGATCTTTATCAAGACTGTGGACCTCCTTTTGGCCTATGTCAAGCCTCTGTGGACCTCCCTTTGGCCTATGTCACGCCTCTGTGGTCTTCCCCTTGACCTACGTCATCCCTCTGTGGACCTACCCTTGACCTATGCTATGCCTCTGTGTGCCTACCCTTGACCTATGCCATCCCTCTGTGGACCTACTCTTGACCTATGTCATGTCTCTGTGGACCTACCTTTGACCTATGTCATCCCTCTCTGGACCTACCCTTGACCTATGCTATGCCTCTGTGGACCTACCCTTGACCTACGTCATCTCTCTGTAGACCTACTCTTGACCTATTAATGCCTCTG
>NC_022030.1:46048894-46057219 GCF_000317375.1 Microtus ochrogaster
CTTGACCTATTAATGCCTCTGTGGACCTACCCTTGACCTATGCTATGCCTCTGTGGACCTACCCTTGACCTATGTCATCCCTCTGTGGACCTATTAATGCCTCTGCCAAGGGTGTGTTGGTTGGTGCCATTTTCTGCCTATAATCAGCTGTGTGCACAAGTGGTGCCTGCCAAATGGCCATTTGTGGGCACAATTAGACATCTGCACTGTCATACAGGTTGCAAGCACCTAATTTTGTCTGCAAGTAGTCATTTGTGGGTGCAATTATCAAAAATCCAGGTGTGCCCGGAATTATGCACAATTTAAGGGAGAAAGAGTGTCCTTCCAAAAAGATGGTTTGGGATGAACACACCCCCTTCAATCTTTCAGCTGGGCGACTCATCAGAAGCCACCAGAAATAAATATACCTCGATCCTAACTGCTGTAGATCCAAGCAGTTCTGTGCAAGAGAAAGCAAGGCAAGCCACACAAACAACCTGAATGTTTCTGTGGTCACATTCAAAAGAATAATAAACCACATAAAGCTAATTGAAATATTCTTCATGTAACTCAATGTATCCAAAACATTAGCACTTCAACCTGATGTCAGTATAATTTATAGTTTTCCTAGTGTTGAGCTTTAGAGCATGGTACATTTTACACTGCAAGAATCTCACAGTTTGGACGAGTCACAGTTCCTACCTCCTAGCTACATGGCCACGATGGTTGCCATACTGGATGGTGCTCATTTGCAAAGTATTATTTTCAAAGGTGACTGACTACTTGGAATTTATTGTTATTTTGCATGTGGATGTGGTGTGTGTGGTATGTGAGTACATATGAACATTTACATGTGTGTATGCTTGCACATGTGTATACCTATGTGTGGAGGCCTGAAAATGATGTCTGTTCACCTTGATTGCTTTCCACTTTATTTATTGAGGCTAGGTTACTTGCTGAAGCTGGAACTCACCACTTCTGGCCAGCCTAGCTAGCTACCTTGCCTTGGATAGTCCCTATTTTTTCCTCCTAAGTGCTGGCATTGCCAGGGTTGCTACTTCTGCCTGGCTTTATGTGGGTTCTGTGGTTTCCAATTTTGGCTGTAAGGCTCTACCCACTTAGCTATCTCCTTAACCCCGATGCTTAGATTTTTAACCTTTAAAAACCCTTTTTGAATATTAAAAATATTGGGCTTTCGGATCTCTGTGAGTTTGAGGCCAGCCTGGTCTACAAGAGCTAGTTCCAGGACAGGAACCAAAAGCTACGGAGAAACCCTGTCTCAAAAATCCAAAAAAAAAAAAGAAAAAGAAAAAAAATTTTGGGCTTTAAAGACACAGTAAGAAAATGTCTTCAGTGGCTTAGTATGGGTTGCGAGGAGCACGCTGGAATAGAGTTTACTGTGTAGACAGTGTCAGGAGAGGGGCAATGGGAACCGAAAGAGAGGTAGAAGGGCAGGTGTCAGCCAGGACAGATCTGTCCCTTGCTCTCAGTCTCCTGGTCATTCCAATTCATCCAAATGAGCATGGCTTTAGATAATTTGATCAGATTTATGTTGGCTGCATTTGGGGTTATTGCCTTAAAATTTAGTAAGAGATCTAAGAGTTCATCTTTCTTCAGTCGTAAAATGAAGACATGACAGAGACATCTCTAGGGAGCTGAAGTTGAATTCACTAAGTTAGCATATGCAGCGCTTAGCCCCAGGCTTTGCACGTAACAAGCGGTCAGTGAACATAGGCTGCTTCTCATTCCTCCAAACTCCTATCATCATGATGTTCACTCTCATGCCTTTCAGAGATCTCCCTCTTTTCCTCCCTCCCTCACACCTTCACACCCCTAAGGAGGGAGGTGACTCTCATCTTTGCTTACAGATGGTTCCCAGTATTGGTGCCATCTAATCCTTAGTGTTACTGACATAGGCAAGAGCTTGGAGTTCAGGAATAAGAGGCGAGGATCTTTGATTCTTCTACCCACTCCCAACAGACTACTAAACTCCAGACGCAGGAATTGCTGCAGAGTGGGTCAATGCAGGCTCAAAGCCCTTGTGATGTTCCCATTTTTGTTACAATAAGGAATTCACAGAGTGCAGACACCATGGATTTTCTCCCCTGCACAAATCAAGAACAACCAATTTCTCATACTCTGTAGCAATGAGGTTAAATTTCTATATCATACATATATATATACACCTCACAGCCATATCTCCTCCCACAGCCACGCTGCACGCTTTTCCCTCCTACCTTGGTGATAATAAGTTCAGCTGTTCAGATGGCCTGCATTTTGTACCCCTTTCCCATCTTTCTGTGCTTTGAACTTCACCCACATCAGTAACCAGAGCATGCCCAGTTTTTCTCTGTGCCACACCTGAAACCCTCAGTCAGTGCTATCAGAGGCCAACCACTTTCTAAACTCCATCTCTGCTCTCCTATCTCTCACACGCCTTCCCAGGCACCTTAAGAAAACTTCCCCTTGTTTCCCTTGGTTCCATTTATATTTTGTCTCATAGCTAAAAGCATATAAGGAAAAGGCAATAATCCAGGCTAGTCTCCCGAGTTATTAAAACCAAAGGAAATGTCAAAGGAACCAAAGTCATCAGATGGACAGAGGCCAGATGCTTCACTGCAAACCTCAAACACAGCTTCCAGTTACTTCCTCATCCTTCTGATTGAACCTGCTTTTTCTCAAGCACAATTATTAAAATAGATGAAGCATAATTACTTATTCAATTTTATATTTTTATGCTTTAATTGCTATCATTGTAATGACATTCTTAAAAGTAATGCTTCCTTTTTCTGTTTCCTTTCATTTCTTATCAGGCTCTGGTGTATGAAGGCGAGGGGCACAAATTATCCCGAGTTGGTTATTTGTAGAGAATGCTCGCCCTGGGGAAGGTTGGTCAGCCAGTGTCTCAAGGCAACACTGTTAAGAGATTTGAATTGGATGGTATGTCAGTGATGTAGTGGGCTAGCCCGGCTCCTTCTCACATGGCAAAACTTCATTGCTATGAGAGGAACACATCAAATTCCAGAGCACTTGTCATCCACATAGGCTGAGAAACAATCCAATCTGGATGAGCCCGAGGAGCGAGTACACGGGGGGGGGGGGGGGGAGGCAGACTTGGGACGGCTAATCTAAGTCACACACCCAAGCTGTGTAGCACATCTCTAACCCCAGTCCACAAAGGCTGCCTCAGAAATAACCTCATGTGTTAAAAAAGGAGGAAGGCAGTGTCTTCTGAGAATGTCATGAAACCTTTGAGATGACTAGGCATCTTTTTCTCCTTCCTTCCTTCCTTCCTTCCTTCCTTCCTTCCTTCCTTCCTTCCTTCCCTCCCTCCCTCCCTCCCTCCCTCCTTCTTCTTCTTCTTCTTCTTCTTCTTCTTCTTCTTCTCTCTCTCTCTCTCTCTCTCTCTCTCTCTCTCACACACACACACACACACACACACACACACACACACACAGAGACAGAGAGAGACAGAGAGAGAGAGACTGTGTGATGTATGTGGGTCTCCATGGAAGCCAGGAGAGGGTGTTTGATCACCTGGAACTGGAGTACAGACAGTTGTGTTCTGTCTGATTTGGGTACTTGGAACCAAACATGGGTCCTCTGCAAGAGCAACGAGTATGCTCCCGCCCAAGGCATCTTTAAACTAAAGGGTTAATTAATGTTCCATTCTATCACAACACTGGAAGTATGAACATTTTCTCAGTTACCCTATGTATTCTCACAAGCATCCAGGTATTTTATACTCACTGAAGTCAAAATTTCGTTGCAAATCACTTTCAGAATGAAGCAGAGCAGAATTAAACTTGTCATGATAATTGTACAGAAGACTATTGCAATGATTGTTTCATCAAAGGGAATACTTTCCCCAATGTATTTCAGCATCTTATGCCTTCCCGTGATTTAACAAACGGAAAAGGAAAGAACTGTCCGTAGAGTGGCTAAAACAGGGACTCTTATGTGCCTGATGAGGGAGGTCTTATCTCCTAGCAGATCCGTGTGTGTGTGTGTGTGTGTGTGTTTTAAATGCACGTGTACTGTGTGTATATGCATGTGTGGGCCACTTGCCTATGCATGCACAGAAGCTGCAGGAAGCCACCAGGCCCGTCTCCATCGCTCTCAATCTTGTTCCTTTGAACCCAGAGCTTCCATGCTTTGGTGCAGGCCCACTTTTCTCCACCTTCTCAGTGCTGCGGTTACATGTGCAGGCAGGGTCACACCTAGATGGGCTTCCAACTCCCGTCCTCATGCTCGTGCACGCGGCGCTCTCAATCATCTCTCCCGCTCTCATTTGTGCTTTAGAGATCTCTTATTTAAAAAATTAATTGCTTTTAAACTGCTGGTTATATTGAGTAGGATTCTCTTTCTTTATTTCTTGAGTTTTTATGGGACTAAAAATAAAGACATTAGCATAGCGTTGGGTGACAAATTTGAGAGAGAAGTCACTGATGCATGTCCTCAACTTGCCCTTTGGTCACGGACCCTTGGTCTGAGCCATGAAGCCACGTCAGTATGCCCCCTTATTACAATGTCACAACACACATGCCATTTCCATTATTATGGACATCAAAGAAGAAACAGGAGGAACGTGTTTTATCCCAGCCGTGAATGACCGTGTGAGATCAGACCTCCTGAGGCACTTGGCTAAATGGGTGATTCAGAAATGCTCTTCCTCATACTTGAATAAAGATCTAAATTTATTATGTTTAATGCTTAATATAAATCACCAAACCTGAATGCGTTGTAAAAATGAGCTAAAATGTTGCTTAACTGACATTATTAAAGCATCTTAAGTGTGGAGCCATTTCTAATTGGTAGAAGTTCACAGATGAGCTCTTCTTGCAACTACTCATTTTAAAGAAATATTTCTTCCGGTAAGAGGGCCCTTATTTCAGCATGACATATCATCCGGGGACACATTCTCTTTAGGATAGCATCAATTTTAAGTTCAGAGAGGAGTCTCATCACAGTCTATGTTTTAAGCCTTATTCCTCGTTTACTTTGATACAAAATTAAGCTTAAAAATAACAAAGAATAAAATGATCAACAGTCCAAGCTAGCATGCTTGGAATGAAAGTGCCATGCGTGGTAATAAATGTCAAGAGCCAATTGGCTGTTATTAGTCTGAAAAAATTAAAAAAATAGCGCAGAAAATTATGTGTGCAGTTTTTATCATCTTGATTAAAGCAGAGAAACGTGGATAATTTAAAATTAATCTGTGAGAGAATACGCTGTCATTTCAATTAGAAGAGAGAGGATCATTGTTCTGCTGCCCAACCTCAGCAAAGACACCACCACAAACCAGGGAATTCTAACCTCAAAATGGGACGGAGGCACTAATCCAGATTTCAGCCACAAAATGTGATTTGCAAAATTGCTTTGAAGTAGTGCTGGCTGGGTACCACCTCTGCCAGGGACTGAAATTAAAACTCGCATCCATTTAGCTGAAGCCCTGGTCACTTGGTGGCCTCTGGTGCATGCTGGGTCATAACCACAGCTGACTTTCTTCCCTATGGGCATAAAGCTACCCATGTGAGGACTGCACCCCAAAGCCTTCTTATTTGAATTCTCAAACCAATAGTGCAAAGGTGCCCCGGGTCATGGAGAGCTCATCTCCTGAGGAGGAAAAGCTAGGCGAGAAAAGGCTAACTAGGATGCAGTGGATTCTTTCTCCCCTAGGAACCTGTCTAGATTCTTCTATTAATTCCTTATCTTGGATATGTATCTCATCCACACTTATTCCCAAAATGTAGGTTATAAGTAATTCTTATTTCATATTTTCTGTTTTGAAAAGAGAATCCAGGGCCTATAAAAGGAAAAAAATAAGAATTCTAGGAAAAAGAACACATCTTAGAGTCTTGAACACCTGCTTTAGATGGAAATATAGTCACACTTCACTATTTATTGTGCTACTTGGATTCTTTGTCTGTCTGTCTCTCTTTTGTCTTTTGAGACAAGGTTTTGGAGCCTATCATGGAACTAGCTCTTATAGACCAGGCTGGCCTTGAACTCACAGGGATCTGCCTGCCTCTGCTTCCTGAGTGCTGGAATTAAAGGTGTGCCTCACCACTGCCTGGGGCTACTTGAATATTTAAAGTATTAAAGGTTACTATGACATAATAAAAATTTAAAAACAAATACTAAACTATTTAGCTAGGAAGTAGAGACCAAAGACATTGTCCTTACCCTTTCACCGCTTATACATTTTAGTGGTGAAGATATGTTAAAAATGCAGGGGAAAAAGGAGAAAAGAAAGGTAATTTAACAGTATATGTCAGCTCAGGAACCCATGTCAGGATGACACATATTTTGGCTGTCTATATGTTAAACTATACCTTATCATATTTTGCAGTAGAATCTGGATATAACATGGTCAGCTTGGAACTTTGGAGCCCATTCTTCATTCTGATACTGTTAC
The DNA here is from genome assembly GCF_000317375.1 of Microtus ochrogaster. Lineage (NCBI taxonomy): Eukaryota > Metazoa > Chordata > Mammalia > Rodentia > Cricetidae > Microtus > Microtus ochrogaster. The sequence continues at coordinate 46,055,292 of NC_022030.1, forward strand.
ATGAATATTAGGTTTTATGATTCAAATTTTATCATCTATTCTTTTTTTTTTTTTTTTTGAGACAGGGTTTCTCTGTAGCTTTGGAGCCTGTCCTGGAACTAGCTCTTGTAGACCAGGCGGGTCTCAAACTCATAGAGACACACCTGCCTCTGCCTCCTGAGTGCTTATCATCTAATCATCTAATCTTGTGACTCGAGTTTACATTAGTTGCTCTGACCTGTAAGGACGTAGATAGTTTATTTATATTTAACAGACTTTTACTATGCCCTTCGGCAGTACTGTACACTGCTTTCTCTGCACGTGGCGGAATGATTGTGAGGAATATAGGTGTGCTTTCCCTAATTTTGTAAGGTTCACTTTTATTTATAGCTGTTTATGCATATCAATTGCACAAATGGATGTATTTCATTTCAATATATGCTTACATACCATGTTTTGATTATGTTTACTCTTTTTTTTAAACTTTTTTCCTCCAACTTCCATTTGTTTCCCTTCACCTTTCCTAAGAATTCCTAGTCTTGCTTCTGTTAACAGATAAAAACATTTTTTTCATCTCCTTGTATGAGAAAAAAAACAAAACAAAACATGTGCTTCTTGTCTTTCTCAGCCTGGTTTATTTCACTTAACATGGTATCTTCCAGTTCCATGAACTTTCCTGAAAACATTTTATTCTTTATATGGATGAATGATACTTGATTGTGGGCAGTGGAGGAAATCCTGAGTGAATGTGTGATGCTGTCACTGGTATGTACATGCCAAAGAGCCAATGCTTCATCCCTATGAGAGTAGCCAAGCCTTCTCTGGCTGAAGCTCAGAGAGATGGCCAGCCTTCTTCAGGTTAGCCTTCTATGCCAGATGTTTACAATTCAAAGACTGCTTCCTTATAGAGACGGCCCTTACTGGAGTTAGCTAACGCTGCCTTCTTGGTTCAGCTGTACACTATAAGCATGGTGTTTCTGTTGAGTTCTATCCAACAACCCTGCCTCCCTGTTTAACCGCATACAATAAACACACTGTGGCTTCTCCATTCACGATCTTTTACCAACTGATACCAGCTTTTCTGTATCTAGATACATGTGTCTGTCTTGTCTTCATTCTCTTGGCATTTAAGTCAATCCCTTAAGCTGTGGAAGGAGTAGAACACATACCTTTATAAATACCACAAGTGTATAAATGAGGCTAGCCTGGCTGTCTTGTTCTTTGAATGCATATACTTACTTAATTGATAAGAGGCACACACCTCTTGTTTTGAATGACTCCAGATGTTACATTATAATTCGGAATTTATACACAGCAACCTGACATACAGAAATTTATCTGATCCAACTGGATGAGAACATCTGTCCTGATAAGGAAAAGATAGACTATAGATGAAAAATGACCAATCGCTTCAAGACCCTGCCTCTGTGACTTTCCCAACCTTGCTGGGATAGAACCTTAACCTGTGAGTCTTTCTCCCTTGTGGCTTTTCTTAGGGTATCTTACCACAGCAACAGGAAAGAACTGAGATGTCCAAACCTCAAAGAGTTCCCGTGTGGATATTGATAAGCAGATTAAGAGGTTTATATGCAGAAGTAAAATGCTTAGAACAACAGCCATCAAAATATTGAAAAAGAAAAAATGTGGAGGATTGACACCAATGATCTTCAAAATTTACCATAAAGTTTGAGGAATCAAGACAGTGTGGTACTGGCAAAAGAGAAGATAAAAGGCCAATGAAATGGGACCAAAAAAAAAAAAAATCCCAGAAATTGAATGACAAAAATACTCAACTTGCCTTTGTCAAAGAAACAAATGAATACCATGGAGCAAAGGTAGCCTTTAAAAAATGTGCTGAAAGCATAGGACACCCGTCCACAGCATGACCACCTACACTCAGGACAGGACACCTGTCCACAGCATGACCACCTACACTCAGGACAGGACAC
>NC_022030.1:46057895-46083821 GCF_000317375.1 Microtus ochrogaster
GGACAGGACACCTGTCCACAGCATGACTGGACCTACACTCAGGACAGGACACCTGTCCACAGCATGACTGGACCTACGCTCAGACCTCACACTTGTCATAAAAATCAGATCACAAGGGATCATTGGCAGAAATACAAAAAACAGAACTGTAAGCCTCGTAGAAGATAAAATAAAAGATAGATTATCTTAAACAAGGTAGTGACTTTTTAGATAAACCAAAGACATAAGGCAGGAAAGAAAAAATTGATAAGCTGTACTTCATTAAAAAATACAACAAAAAGATTCTGCTCTATGAAAGCCACTGTCAAGAAAATGAAAAGAGAAGCTGCACGCTCAGAGGAAATATTTTCAAAAGACACATCTGATAGCCAAATGTACAAGGGATTCCCCAGACACAGTTTGAAAAAAGGACTCAAATGTTAACAGCCACAAACGAGAGAAGATACACAGATAGCAGACACATGAGAAGATGCTCTGCCGTCTATAATGGACACCATGGCACACCCACAAGAATGGCCAAATCCCGACACCACCGGCAGAATGCTCCACGTTGCTGGAATGCAGAAGTTCGGCCCCTTTGGGAGGTGGAATGGTGGTCTCTTACAAAGTTAAGCTTGTTCCACATAAGATCCAGTGATCTTGTTCCTCTGAGTCCGCCCATGGGATGTGAGAACTAAGGCTCTCACATACTGTACACACAGATATCTACAGAAGTTTGGTTCTTAATTGCCCAAATTTGGAAGCAGCTAAAACCATGATGTAGGTGAATGGTTACACAAACTGATGTAGCCACACAACAGAATGCTAGTCAACCTTGGCTGATCAAGCAATTAAAGAATGCAGGAAACTTTAATGCATATTGCTAAATAAATCGCCCACCTGACAAGGCTCTGTGTCAACCATTCTCAGTCTGTGGGCTGTGACCCTTGGGAGTGGACCAACTTTTTTTTACAGGAGTTGCCTAAGACCATTGGAGAACACAGATATTTACTTTACAATTCATAAGTAGCAAAATTATAGTTACGAAGTAGCAACAAAAATAATTTTATGGTTGGGGGTCACCACAACATGAAGAACTGTATTAATGGGTCACAGCATTAGGAAGATTGAGAACCACCCCTCTATATTATACAAATCCAACCATGTCACATTCAGAATTACAACTATGAAATCAGTAAAAGGATCACTAGTCATCAGAGATGGGGGTAGGTGGAGGATGAAGACAGACAACTTTAGGATAATGCAGCTACTCTGTATGACATCACAGTGATCGATATGTGTGATTGCACCTATGTCAAAACCCACAGACGGCATAATACCAGAAGAGAACCTTAACATAAAGCAGGGGCTGTGGCTGCTTATGAAGCCAATGTACCGCTATCAGTTATAATAACCGAACCACTCTGCTGGGGGATGTTGACAATGGCGGGGTGGCATGCACACATGGGGGTAGGGGATTCACAAGGATTCTCTGTAGCTTTCATTTATTTTTGTTGTGCAGTTTCTAAGTCTCTTCAAAATAGAATTTAGGGGGAAATGTATCATGGGGCTCCGTTATTGGCAGCAAATGGTCTAAGAAGTGGGTGGTGGTTTTCTCTCCCCTTCCACTAAGGGCGTTTGTGAACTGAAAAGGACATGATGACCCTTTCTTCACAGGGCCCACGGTTGTTTTTAGGCCTGTAAATACTACCTTCAGCAAGGCATCTCCCTGATGAACTTTTCAGTGTTTTTTTTTTTTTTCCTTCTAGCTCCTGTAGATTTGAATGCCTCCCTGTTTTGAGTCCTTATTGGAACAGAAAACAAGATATCATCATAGACATTCAAGACCAAGAAATATCATTCTTAAACTCTATATCTGTAACTATGAAGATGCATCTAAGTCCATGAATTTTTACTAATTCCGACATATACCAGAAAGTAGCTATACTTTGTTCTATTTTATTTTTTTAATTATTTATTTATTTAGTTGTTGAAAAAAATTTCCGCCTCCTCCCCGTTTCCCATTTCCCTCCCCCTCCTCCCACACCTCTCCCCCTCTCCCACTCCTCTTCCCCTCCCCCCACTCCATTCCCCCTCCCTCGAGACTGAAGAGTAGTCCAGATTCCCTGCCCTGCGGGAAGCCCAAGGTCCTCCCACTTCTATCCAGGTCCAGGAAGGTGAGCATCCAAATAGGCTAGGCTCCCACAAAGCCAGTTCAAGCAGTAGGATCGAAACCTACTGCCATCGTCTTTGGCTTCTCATCAGCCTTCATTGTCCGCCATGTTCAGAGAGTCCGGTTTCATCCCATGCTTATGCAGTCCCAGTCCAGCTGGCCTTGGTGAGCTCCCAATAGATCAGTTTGAGTAGCTATACTTTGAACTCATAACAACTGTGCACACTGGTACTGGGTCCACAGAAGCTGGGTGTCCTTAACAGTCATGTATGGAGTGAGAAGGCACCCATCAGGCCAGAGTATATCCTTCTGATCTGTTGGTAATGCCCAGATTCTGGGAGCCAAGGAAGTATGATATCCCAGTCAGCATCCTGTGATGCTCACCAGGATCTGGGGGTTAGTTCCCAACTCAGGATCTAGGAGCCAGCCCTGATTCAATTCTATGGGACACTTAAGAGAACCCAAACTAGTAAATGGGGATAAGATATTTATATGAAGGAGAATATGTGTGTGTGTGTGTGTGTGTGTGTGTGTGTGTGTGTGTGTGTGTGTGTTAGAGACTAGAGAGAAATGAGAAGTTGGGGAAGAGGAATTAAAACACACAATGTATATGTATGAAACTGTATAATAACAGTTTACTATTCACAAAAAGGTACAGAGTGACTGAGAAAGACACCAAGGTCTATCTTTGGCTACTCCACAAGCATTTGTAGCTCCTCCTATATACACATACCCTACAAAACCATGAAGGTGGAGTTGCTTATCACCAGGAATACGCAGTGGTCTCCTTGGAATTGGCTCCAGTCTGTTTTGGATGACGTCGCAGGAGCAAGAGTACACTAGTCTGTGCTCGTCATCTACGGACTCACCTAGGATGGCCTTGTGGATAACCACTTGCATGCAGTCCACAAGCTCTGCCTGGAAACCCTGTTCTGGAACTGTGGTGCAAGTGTTGCTAAGGTGACTCCATGACTTGCAAAACCCTTGAGGGCCAGGTTTAGTCTTGTTGTCTTTGCTAAATTCTCTTTCAGCAATGCACAAACTTTCCACCCTTTTAATTTTAGGCTTTTCAAATTCCTAAAGCATGAGGTTCTCACCACAAAGCTGCCACAAGGGCTATTGGTTTGGGCAACTTTGATGTCAGTTTTCTTTTGAAAAATGCAACTTTTGCAGCATATAGCATATACCTCTGTAACAGCATTTCTGAAATTCGAGTGTTTGTCTTTAAGGACTTTTTTTTTTTTTGCTACGCTGTGGTGAGGTTGTCAACACTTACAAGAATTTCCCCCTTTCTCTCCAGTATATAATTTCTTCCACATTTCCAGAGAGATCATCTAAGCCAATTTGTTGGCACGTTTTGCCTCATACCATAGAGAGAAGCCATGGTATAGGTTTTAGGTGCTGACAGAGGAGAACTGTTAATTTCTCTAGTCCACAACCTGTGAAATTTTCTCCTTCTTGCACAGAGCACACACTGTCTGATATTCAGATCCGTGGTTTATTAACTATTGATATTCCTAGGAAAAAGGCTTTTTTTTTTTAACCCTAGAGACAATCATTTCTACTTTTTCGTTTCCCATGCCTTTAATGATCTTCATGGTTGACAATGACAGGGTCTCATTCACAGACATCAGTATCGTTGAAGTTTCTCCCTTCAGGCAGAGATCAGAACAACAAAACCAAACACTATTTAGACTAGCTTAGACATTCAATTTAACTTCTAGGAATCATACCACATTATGAATCTCAGATTCTTTTTAGTGCACCCGTGTGAGTCTTAGCAGATGATTTATTGCTATCCTGTCTCGTTCTCTGTGTGCCATCTCAACATGCTTCTGGGGCCCACAACTGTCTCCATATCATGTTTTCACCAGGAAACTGATGCCTTCATCGATGCTGTTGCCCAAGCCATGGACTCGGAGCTCCACCTCTGCCATCTCCTACCTTCTTGGGCACCTCTAGTCAGCCACCATTCAGCACGGTCCTTTCTCCCGTCTCTGCATTTCTCACTTAGCTTAGAGTTATTTGGCATTTTTCCTAGGAATTATACCAACACCTTCACATTGCTTTCCCCACTTCATTCTTTCCCCTTCAGTCGGCGATTCTCCATGAAATTATCAAAGAACCTTTTCTACGATGCAAATAGAATCAAGCCGTTGGGCCCTTTTTGGTAGGGTAAACTCCTTAGCTCATTGTACAAGGTGTTCCTCTCCATCTTGAATTCCATTTTAGCACTTACTGTACTTGATTGCAATCACCCATTTATTTGCCTCTCCTTCCTCACTATATGACAAGGCTGAGCTCAAAGTTTCCCAAATGGAGGCTCAACTCTGCTCTCACGGCCCCATCCAACAAGAGAACAATAGTTGGACCATCACTCAACTCAACTTTTCCCATTTCCCGTGTGCACCTGAGTCATTCAGTCAGCACCAGCTGTGGGTGTAGCTCTGCCATCACGATTCACCTCCTTTTCACCCTTTCTTTGCTTAGCTGCAGCCGGATTCCCTGTAGTGTTCCTGCTACGCATAAAGTGCCCTAAATTGAACTCTAATCTTCTTAAAGAGTTAATGTGCCTCCCTAAATGCTTAATTTACTACCAGAGGGTGACTTCGGCACTGGGGAGAATCTGGCTCATTATTTAATAGCCAATAAGGCCAGCTGTTTCATTTCAAGAAATTAATGGTCTTTAAAACCTTTCCATATTGTACCAACTGCTCTTCTCAATGGAGATCCAACTGACTTTTATTAGTAAGGTTGATAAAACCCAAAGGCTGTTATTCCTGCCCCAGCCTTCTTCATAATACCACGAGGGCCTTCTGGGACATCTGGCTATTTTTGTTTTACTCTAGCTGTTGATTCTTTGAGATATTTTCTTTGGTCCCCTTAGGGACTGCATGAGGTGGTCCAGCAGCTGCACTTCGGGGCCTGCTGACTTGACTCTCGGCCTTCTTGACTTCTCCAGTAAGAATGCCCTATGTGACATGGCTTAGCATTAACCTTGACTTGCCCGAGACAGTGAGCTTGTTGCATTCAGGTTCATCCATCTCATCTTTAGCCACCTGAAATTACTCACATGAAAAAGGGTGAGTTTTTTTGAAGATGTTTTGTGTTACTCCCTTCTCTTATTCATATCCTACTACTAGGCAAAATGTGTTTTTTTTTTTTTTTTTTTTTTTTTTTTTTTTTTAATAAGGCTAGAGGAGGCCTTAGGTCCATATTATGAGCAGAGACGCAGCAGCTCTTCAGCTTTTGGCCACTGATTAATCCTTTACTTGAGGGTATTTGGCTTTTAGGAAAGAATAGAATACATTTGCCCTCCACCAGCAGGCAATGTCTTGTATCTTTTCAGTGTAAAATATCACCAGTGACACACAAGCAACCATACACAATGCGGACATGGATATAAATATATTTTAATGTCCCCCATATGTTAAGTGGGTTCTTTACCTCACTTGTTTACGGCAGGGCAGCTATGGTTTAATGTTACATTCTACTCTCTTTGGTTCTACCACGGCGTTGTACTGTTATCATTTACAGGGGGATGCACACAATGCTTTTTGTTCCCATGGAGTTTGCTTCCTGCTCACCCTTGTGACTCCTTCCTTTCCTTCCTGCTTTGGTGTTTCTGTGTGTATGTTGTGTGTGTGTGTGTGCGCATGAAATATACAGGTGTGCTTGCTCGTGTCTCTGTGTGTGTCGGGGTGGAGGCCAAAGGTTGTCTTTGGTGCCTTTCTTTATTGCTTTACACTTAATTTTAGAGTCAAATCTCTCATTGAACTCAGAGCTTACCATTTTGGCTAGACTAGCTGGCCAGTGAATCCCTGGGACCCTCTTGTCTTTGTGTCCCCAAGGATGAGTTATGAGACTATACCGCAACATACCTGACTTTTATGGGTGTGCAAGAGGTCTAAACTCACTTCCTTATGCCTGCACAGAATGCATTTTCCCTTCAGAGACATCTCTAGCTTTGTGACTCCTTGTTTAGGCAGTACTGATTCCTGTACAAATTTGGCTTTCATGCCTAAGCAGGTGCTTCTGTGGGAGGACGTGAGGGCACACGAGCAAGAGTTTGATGCCATTCAGCCTGCTGGGAAGTCTTCACTGTGTTTAAACACAAGTCAAGACTATATTCATAGAAGAAGTACATGCATACACTGCTGTGTGGGGCTAAAAGGTGAACCATAATTAGGTCATTTGCTGAAATGATTATGTAGTTTTTATACTAAAGAAACCCTCCAGCCCCAAAAGCTACTGTTTGAATATTACTGTTTTCATAAAATTTTACAAATTGAATACTCTTTGAAGTCCCTATCAATCTGTGGCAAAAGGGTATTAGTCACATAGGAATCCGAATTTGAGAATTGACAAAAATGACCCTTTTAAAGAGGGTTCTGCAGTAAATTCTCTAATCTGGTAAATCTTAAACTTGTTGGGTCACAAAACTCACTGGCCTGCCATTTCTAGTAGGAATGTGTGCAAACTGTCACTCAGAAAACATTTGGCATGTGATTTCAGAAAGCTTGATGATCCTCTGCAACCAATCAGTGGACAGTTTGGACACACAGAGGCCCCAGATGAAGAACATCTCCAAGTTTCAGAATCCTTTTGGTTTAGCCAAATTAACACCTACACTTGCCAGACAAGGCTTCCAGCAGCTCCCTTCTCCCAGAGCCGAAGGAGTCTAATGTACGTTGCTACATTCTCCTGTGCTATTGAGCTTGCTGAGAAGCCGGCTTTGGAAGGGAAACTGGTCCTCACCACTTCAGAACCATGCATCTCTATACCAAATGTCTTCTAAGATGTCTTGTCTGGGAATGGGCTGGGCCCCCTAAGTGTGTGACAAGCAGAAAAGAGAACAGTAAAACAGGCCAAGATTAAAAGACAGTGCCCTTGAGAACAGCTAGGAGGTAAGCTATTCCCAACAGAGGTTGCTGTTGCTTATCCCATGATATGAAAATGCCTGGGGTGGGAAAGAGAAGCCAGAAGTCCAGCCATGGGAAGACTGCTCAGTCTGGAACTCCAGCTGACTGCCTTAACTTCCCCAGTCCATATCCAATATGATGTTTTAGTATTTCTCCCTCCCTTCCTCCCGCCTTTGCATTTCTCTATTTTTCTTTGACTTGCTGTATATTTAATAAAATTTACTCGTTCAAAACCATCAGTATGGCTACTGTAGGTGATTCTCCTGATCCAGCAGAACGAATGACATTTTCCAGTGATTGAAAGGTGGTGTCTGAGGAGCCCTTCTTGAGTTACTAGGAACTAGAGCTGAGCAGCGCAGGAATGTGTCGCCCAGAAGATATAGGGCATGACAACAAGTCCACTTGCCCACGATGCAGAACATTAGATCCACTGGAAGAGGATCAAGAGGAAGAGCCACCATAAGAAAGAAATTTCATCTTGGATAAAAAAAAGGAATATCCACTCTCACTATGAGTAAACTACAATACAAATTAAAACAGTTTGTGCTCATGTTTGCTACATAGCACCGCTATGCTTGGCCTGACATAGGTTCTCAAAGATCACTTGTCCTGGTAGTGGTGTAGAGCTGGCACAGCCCTTTTCAAGGTCAGTCTAACCATATATGAGTGACTTAAATATATCCACATTCTTTGACCTGCCAATTACACACTAGGACTTTATCTTGTAGCCTTCTTGACTTCTGACAAGTATTTCTGGTTTAGTGTTCATCTTAGCTGAACTGGCTGTAACTGATTTCTGGGCTTCGTGGATACAACACGGACAGTTAAGTAGAACAACTAATGCTTATGTAAGACTGTAGAATTTGGACCCAGGTTCTAAGATGAAACCCTGCATTTGATCAAGTTTGTGTGTGTGTGTGTGTGTGTGTGTGTGTGTGTGTGTGTGTGCGCGCGCGTGCGCGCGCCCACATGAGGGGAAGAATGTGGTGGCCAGGAGACAATTTCAGTGTTGCTCCTCAGGAGCTGTCCACCTTGCTTTTTGAGACAAGGCCTCTTTGGCATCTGGATACTGGTTGGCTAACTGAGCAGCAAGCCCAGCGGATCTTTCTATTCCTGCCTCCCCTTTGCAGATGCAGCACAATGCCTGGCTTTTAGTGTGGGGTCTGCAGATAGAACTCAGGTCCAGTGTTATGTGCTTGTGTGTAGTTATAGCCACCGAGTCCACCTGCTCTTCAACTGTAGCAGAGGTGTAAACAGGAATCTATGCAAAACTTTACTATGTGGGCATTGAAAACCACAGTGCTAGGTACTTGACATAGAGACTTAGATCACCATCCTTCATTGATGGATGTGGTTGAGTTAAATACCTTAAAACCAAACTCCATTTTCCAGGCTCCCTGTAATCTCAGGAGCATCTCAGAGGTGCAGCTCCATTTTGGTGATGTTCAGAGCACACGCTTAACATAAAATGAACTTGTCAAAGACCTTCCATCCTTCTGATGAATTGTTTATTTGAGTAAAACAAAGAGAACTCAGTAATGCTTTCATTCAGGATTGCCCATCCCTGCTGCTCTGCTGATTGAAAAGGTGGTCAGTTGTGTCTCACACAGGTTACCACCAAGCCATAGACCCCAGAAATAAACAAAAGATATTAGAACAGTCTGTAGTGACTTTATAACTCTGTATTTTCCTTCATGGGAGGCCATTAGGACATCAGCTCACTGCTGACACTGGAACCTTGCTCACTGTAGCAGCGGGGCTACGGCTATCCGTTATCCCAGCACCTATGTCTACAGATACTATTCTGAGCAGAGGTGCAGAGGGCAGGCTGAGGTGATGGGAGCTGGCACCTCTTGAGAATCCCTTTGGCAATGATGACTAATGGAACTTGAAAGAAAAACACCGTAACATTCCTGCCTCTCGGGTGAGATGGCTATGCTGTCCTGGAAGGCCCTAAAAAAGTGATAACCCCTCCTTAAAGGGCTCTCTTCCCTTTCTATCCCCACTGTATTAGATATTTGCTGGGTGCACGTCACAAAGATCCCTGCCTCAGAGTGGACTTTTGCATGGAAACCCAGCTTAACACACCAGAATGAGAACGTTTTAACTTCTGAATGGTTTCTGGGAATTGCTGGGGACATCTACTCACGTACCACTGTGACAGTCGTACAAGCAGCTCTGCATCCTTTATTCAAACCCACCGTTTACATTCTGCCCCACCGACTTTATCATGTTCTCTTTCTAGCCATTCTCTTCCATTCTTCCCCCCTTTCCTTCCTCTCTTCTATATACACTTGAAGTTGCATATACATTTAGTCTGTAGATGTGACGCTATTTTCCAAACCACTTAGGAGTGAACTGAACGCTTGTGCCTCCTCATCCACACGCACTCCAGTACATAGCTCTTCAGGAAAAGGACCTTCAATTCTATAAACACAGTGCACACAGCTAGATAACTACCGCTCTCTTTCTCACCCTCACGATTAGGCCAAATGGGGCCAGAGCTATGCTTAGTCACCAAATGCCAGATGACATTAAGTCCTCAATTCTTCCTACTTGAGAAAAACATTACTTCCAGAATAAAATTACAGAGACAGTGCTATATAAGGTTTTCTGTGATGGCAGGCCATAGCCACAGGCTAGTGCCCAGGCCTCTGGGGGCCACACCATCCACCTGCCTCTTTTTCTGCATTCTGAGGATGAGATTCTGCACTTCATCACATCACCTTTCCTTGGTATGCCCCGGGGACTTGGTTCAGTTTTCATGAATATACATTGTGTAGCGTCCTTGATCAGCCATTGCATTTTCTATCCACGTGAAGCTCTGTCTCCAGCATCGCAAGGGATGAAGGACCCTTCAAACCTCCCAACCCGCACTCAGGATCTTCCACAGCCTTCTCCTCTCTCGGTGTTTTTCCTCTCCAGGTGTGGCACTCACTACCTTCCAGCAACTGTGTGCAGATTTATTCTTGACACGGGGGTACACGTACCCCACCACACCCACTATGATCCAGCATCTTGCACTGTCAGTGTTTCTGCCACCATCCTCCTGCCTTTCTGTCCTCAGCACCCCCACCCTTGTGTGGACCTCCAGCGGCTCTCCTCTGAGCTGCTATAAATCTCTCCCAACTGCCCTGCCCCCTCGCCAGCTTGCTCGCCTCGGTTCTCAGCCTGCAGCTAGACAAGATTGCAAAGCCATGTCTGACTCCATCCTCTCATTATTTAAAACTTGGCCGCAGCGTCTAATTAATCTTTGAGTAAATATAAAAAGCACTCACTAGCCCACGTATAATCTGACTTCTGCTTCTCCTGCTCAGTTCTCACCATCTCTATTCCAGCCACACAGCTTTCTCCCAGCTCTGTTGTCAAGCCTCCTCCTAGCCACAACACATGCTGTCTCGGCCTGACACGTTCTATTTCTTCTTCTTAACCTCCTTTAGAAGATGAAGCATTTCTACATCTCTTTCTCTAATTAGTCCAAATTCACGTTATATTTTTGGAATAATACATTTTTTTTTTTGCTGGGCAGTGTGGCAATTTCCCATTTATTTGTTATTGATTAGTTACTTTGTTTTTCACTTGAATATAAATACTATGGGAGAGGAGCCGTGCCCTTCTGGGCTTATTGTGGTTCTCCCGGGGCTCACAGGACACATGGACTTAGTGAGCACTCAGTAACAGCTATTGAGTGATGGACGAAGGACAGGTCGGCTCCTCTCTTAGCTCATCTATTTGGGCTGATAAAGTTGCCTGTCACCTATCACCATAGTCCCAGTGACTTCCTGCTATCATCATCATCAACATCCTCATTATTATAATTACCAATGTAAGTAAATATGAAAGAAGAGATCACACGGACAGAGGATTCCAAGCGGTTGATGAAGGGTGGACCTATGTAACTGTAACTGGCCACAGCAGGCAGTCTTCACAGTGTCTGTGCCCCAGTGAAGGCAGCACACCGGGAAGTTACTCATATAATGTGCTGGCTACAGGCTCTGTCTTATACATGGATTTGATTTTGATGTTAGAAGTATTGTACAGGGTCATCCCACAGTCCAGATCATTTAGCATAAATCATCAAAGGCACCAGCATTCCAGTGGAAACGTATGAGAAGCTCGATACAAACTCCATTCTGGATTTACACAAATGCTTACAGGAAGAGAATTTCACTGCAGCAAATGCCTTCTCAAAATAGCGCAACATGCTTATTTTCCATCTTAACCTCCCGCTAGAACAATTACAGTTCCTTCTAGCTTCTTGTAAAAACCAGGCTGTCAGACGCTATCATTTCTGGACATGGGTCTGCATTTGCTTCCTCTCCATGTAGGCAATTAGCAGGCAGAAACCTCCAAGCAGTCACCACCCTGTCTACTTCCAAGCACGGGCCGGTTTTGAAGGGGACTAATGATGCCTCAGAGTACTCTTGGTGGAGCATGGCCAATGAGAATTGCCGGGTCTCCACCTACTTAACGTGTCATTCCACGCTCAACCACAAGGGTCAGTTGTACTAATTGTGGCACAGGACAATGGTCTGTTGGGACCAGCCCCAGCCACTTCTGTCTGGGCTTAATTGAAGACTTGGAATATAAGCCAGAATGCACTCTGGAAGCTGCTCTTTTTGTACCAACCCCTTTTTCATTTGTACTACAAATGTTTGCCTTTGCTGGAAATGATGGCTTTGGACCAAGGTGTTCTCAGCATAATGACTGAGGCCATGGCGCCTGTGCCACATGAGAACGAGGGCACAGATGGGCGCCTGTGCCACCGCCATGGCAATCCACTGCCAATCCCCCTTACCAGTATTTGAAGTAGCAGAGTCGGTTGAAGCAAATCTCCCACAGTGATCTGGTATTTTCATCTTGGCCAAGTCCCCTCAAGGATCTGCCAGAACCACACCCTCAACGGATCAAGAATTCTCTCTCACTACAGGAGCTGCTGAAGTAGGACCAACTTATTTCACACACTTTTAACCACTCTTCATAACACAGATGCGGTGTCTAAAAAACTGCATGGTTACAAAAGTAATTCAGCAGGAAGAAGTAGGTGGGTGCTTAACCACGTATGCTATGGGGGATCCATGGTTCATGGGTTCTGCTTGTAGTAATCTTGAATACCTACTAGGGACCTGTTCCTGTTAATGTCCCTGAGTTATTTATTGTGCTAGTTTAGAAGAGGCTCAGTACCAGGAGGGCTGCCTCATTGTGGATGGTTATGGGATACATCTCTCCAAACTGTTTCCAGTGAGGCTGGAACAAGACACCTTGACATAGTGCAGAGATCTCAGAGGTAGAAAGTAGCAGACAGACAACAAGGCCCACAATCTTGGCCATGTTACTTTGTATCCCCAAGTGTCTTTCTATTTATCCAAACATCAAGACATTACAAGAAATGGATGAAGCGACAAACATCAAGACATTACAAGAAATGGATGAAGCAACGTGTTTAAATCAACATCCTCCCCACAGCGTTTAGTTAGAACATAATAGATATTCATCAAATGTTCCATTTACAAGTCCCAATGTAAAAGAGTATTGCAAAGTCAAATTTGGGGTCTAGGAATCCTGATCTGGTACAAGAGTCCAGAGTACTTACGTTCTATACAGCCAGAGCCATCCACTTCCCCATATCTGCTCCCAATAGGAACAATTCAATGGTTAATAAGGAAAAGATGGTTGAGTTGGTTTTACTTGGGGAAAGACTATTATAGTGATATAAGAATAAAAGTTATATGGAGGGGGAGGAGGGGGAGGGAAATGGGAGGAGGTGGAAATTTTTAAGTTAAAAAAGAAAGAGAATAAACGTTACGCTATCCCAGCATTGAAAATCCTCTTCTTCCCTCATAAATTCTCTGTTTGTCTTATATTTTGTTGGTTTCTCATCTTCCATTTTCTTTGGAAAGATGTTCAAATGAATGTGGATGTATTTGGTGCAGGGGACTCATGGCCTCCAGTATGCTAGGCAGGGACTCTGTCCCTTCTACACCCCAATTTATGGGTACATTTTTAAATGACCTAGGCCATCTTCCATTCTATAAACAAGCTATATGCAAGGAAAAATGAAGGCACAACATTCTAACCAATTGAGATTTGAGTTAATGTTTTAGGAAAAAGAAACGGAAAAGGCTCTGGAAAGCAGAAAAAGATGAGTTTGGATTCTGGTCCTGCTTTTTCCAGTTTGAAGAGTTTGTAATTGTTAACTAAATGAGATCATAATGACTAATGCCCAGCTAGCTGGGGAGGAAGACCATGCTATGAAAACAAACCAATGACCAAGATTACTAGTCCTTGGAGCATTTCATATACCTGCCACCACCCCACCTTCAACTGTTTATGGCTTAGCTGGGGAATAGACATGGTATCTTTGAAATAGTTTCATGTGGATATTGGTATATAAAGAGGAGAAACATACTTAGTGGGAATCATTACTGCTAATGATTCCTATAGACTAACACAACATATCCACACAATTGGTTAGGCACAGATGTTTTATCTAGGATGCTCACATGTTGTAGTGATGCTGTGTCATCTGAAATAATCAAATGGTATGGACAGCAAAAATACTTGCATCAGACACAAAGATGAATTAATCACCTATATGCAGTAAGTTAATACAAGGATTCCTGAGCAAAGCAAATCCAGGAACTTGAGCCAAGGGACACTAACAGAATGCTGGCATTATATCAGAACCAAGCAGGAGGTGGGTGCAGAGCAAGAGCACACACACTGTGCAGAACAGGGCAGTACATTTCAGAAAAGCACCACCGTAATCGCAGGGCAGATGGTGAGATGGTAATGGAACAGGAAAACACCAAGAATTACCAAGGAACATGAGACATGAGAGAGAGCAGCAGCCTAAACCAAGCAGATGCCTATGCACAAAAACAACCTTCCTTACTGTTGTCTGGAGACGTGGGAAGGAAATGCTGACACCCCTTTAAATACATGCAAGAGGGAAAACATGGAAGCCAGATTACCCAGCTTAGCATATTTCAAGTCCAAGGTAATGTTAGATTTGGCACTCTTGAAATTGCAGGCACATACTCCTCCCCTGAAAAGGGTACTTAACCAACAAATATGCAACAGTTTAGAATTTGCTATGGAAAATGAGACAAAAAGTAAAAAAAAAAAAGTATAGAATTTAATATATGGCCCATCAAGATTCAGTTAAAATTACTTTGGGAACATTAGTACTGTAATGGGTCTTAACATGTTTTAAATCACAAATATTCCAACTAAACTCATAATGGAGGTCTTCGACTGAATAATTAATATCAAATACTCTAACTGGCATCAAGGATATATTGCCTATGAGGAAATGATGAAAAGTTTGATTAAAATGGACTTTTATCTGAGGAACTAAGTGACATAAAAACGATATGGCAGTAGCATTAACCCTTGATCTCAGCTGTTTGGCATCTTAAAGCGACATTCCATGCAAGGGCTTTTTGCATTTTCAGGAAGTTTGAGTTGACATTGGGCACACAGTCATGTCACAAAGAATTAAATTGCTGCTAATTCATCATTTTTGTCCTTGGCATTAAGACTGAGGAAGTGTCAGAGGTCATTCAAACAGGCAGTCCATGCCACTAGGGAGGGAGACCAAAGACCAGATCTTCAAAACAGTGAACTTGGCCAGAACGGATGAGAGAGATCAGGCCAGGGGGTGTAGGAGGGTGTGTCACAGGAGGGGAGCAGGAGGATGTACAACTGATTTTCAAAAGGCATTAAACTCTGTCAAAGGCCATGGTGCAAGATTCCATCTATACAGGTTTATGTAGTGTCTTAGCATTCTTGCATATAGAATAGCGGTCTCTTTCACAGCCCAGCAGGTCTCTGGTGGTAAGTTAGGTCCCAGAAATAAAGTTGCCCCAATAGAATGGTGTCTAGAGAAAGGCCATAATTCAGTGTCTGATTAAGGATTTTAGGGAAGTAGTATTTGAGTTGAATCAGCCCAGATTCTGGGAAAGCATCCCATCGTCATGACTGCTAGGAGCAGTCCATATCTGCCCACACAGCATGTGATCTGACAAGCTGGCGTGTGGCAGAGAGTCATCAGTTATGGCGCTTAGAGACTCAGATGACCAACCCCATCTCCATATACACCCAATGTGCCGATTGCTCAAGTTTTCATTGAATTATTGAGCCGGACTATCTCCAGGTGTAGACCCTTAATGTGGCACTGATGGAAATACTTGCAGAGCCTGAATGTTGCTGCAATTTAAAGAGCAAGTGCTATTGCTAATGCCAGGTTGGCAAAGAGAGCTCAAATCAGCAAGCAGAGCGGAAGCCACAGAAGGCAGAGGAATCTGCAAGGGAGAGCCTTTCAGAATGGAACGAAATGCCAGGGAGTGTCCCAGGGGTTGCTGCTGGGAATGATAGAATACAGTGAGCAGAGGATGTCCCAGCTAGCCATGACCTTGGGATGGGGGACTTCCTGAGGACAGACAAAGGCAAACCCAGGCAAGAAAGCTGAAATCAACTAAATGAATGGGCTGGAATATGACAGTAGATACTCTTCTGGAGGCTTCTGATCGGAATATAATTATACCCAATTTGAAAACTTTGGGAACATACTTAGAAGCAAATTTATTTTGGGGTCCCAGGAAGAAAGAATAGGCTGTTTCCTCCTTCTAAAGTTGCTCATTTGATCCGAAATCAACTCTAGTGGTTGCTCCTCATCACACAGCCCAGCCGAAAGCTGCGTGAGATGTTAAGGATACAGTTTTTCCTCCCAAATAATGTCTGTTGTAGGGGCTAGTGCAGCAGTGGGACTAGAGAGTGGATGTGGCTGCAGCGGTACTTCATCCGTCCTGGGAGATGGGTTCTTTTTCTCCACGAGAGAGCTCTCTACACAGCGTTCTGCCAAAAGCATTTGTATAATCTTTTTCCTTTTGAGAAGATATTATTCTTAATCTTCAAGAACCAAAGTACCAATTTGCAGACATTGCTATTTCAAGTCTCAGGAGCGTTCTAACAAAACAGGATTCTCTTTTTGGTAGGCAAAGTATATTGCTTAATGTTCATCTAGCAATTACACATTAAACTGTTCATATTTCAAATGAAGAGCCCATGGGAAGGAGGAAGGAATTGATTTTATGACAGTAGTACAGAGATGGTTGAAAGGCTTACTTAACCTGGATATTAGGAATGTTCTGTGTCATATACGAAGATGAATAAGACACAGTCTCTGTCCTTAAAGGCACTTACAGTTTAGCGAGGAAGAGAAACCGATGATAAAATAATGTAAGGGAGTTTCACGGCCAGGAAAATTGAGCTGCAGTGGTTAACTCTGCAGACTGGCAGGCACATGACTTGGGTTCAGTTCCCATCTCTGTTACTTCCTTGTTGAACTTGGGCAATTTACTATCTTTAACCCAGAGCCCTTGCCCATGAGCAAATGGTAAGGGCAGGACTGCTACTGAGTCAAAGTGGGTATTGCCAGTCAGTCAATCCATGCAAAGTGCTTAGGAAGGTACCTGGTACACAGTAAATGCTATGAAGAGTTAACTGTTTAGAAGTCTGAACTTGTATTGATTCCAGGGAAAAGAGACATTCTCATGGAGAAATCTTTACTATATTGGAAAACAGTCTTAAGACAGACTGTCGAGAAAGCTCTGGAGAATTTCTCTCTCCTAAATTACTTGAATGAAAACAAATGTATACTCATCTTTATACCAATGGATTAAGAGCCCACTATATGTGTGGTCCTGCATCTAGGGATGGGAGCAAATAATAGTGAGTATAAGGCAACATTTCTCACTTCTAGGAATTTTAGTCCAATGAGAGCAGAACACGGCAGTGGAGAATTCTATAATTCAGTGCCTAGAATGGTAGTGTAGAGGAGATAAAGGAGAGGAGGAGAGAGGGGGAGGAGCAGAGACAGACAGACAGACCAAGGATAGACAGGGAGGACTTACAGTTGGCATGGGAGCTCCCTGCTGCAAAGATGGATGTGTGAAGCAGGGAGTTGGGATCATGGTCTCAGCAAGAGAGACGTATGGAGGTTAGCTGTTCCACTGGATCCTTTATCACAATGATTAGAATGGAATCCTTCGAGACATAGGAGATAATTACACCAAGCAAGCAGCAGTGGAATTAGGTGGAAGGACCAGAGTGTGATCAGAAGCCTTGTTGCGGGACGCTGCAGTGTCCCGTGGGAATAGGAGCAACATTTACAGGTCACGTTTCTCTAGGAAATGTGGACATCATACGAGGAGGTCGGGAGGCTGAGGACAAAAGTCGGGGTTGTGGAGATGGTCTCGCCCTCCCTAGCTATATGCCCTAGAATAGTACGTCTGTCTTCCTTGTCCTGAACCAACGGTGCTCAGATCTAGGTAACGTATTTGGGGATCCTTCCAGGAGCAAAGGGTGCTGCTCCAGCAGCTAGAGTGGCATGCTTAGCCTTCTACCATGAGTAGGATCCTAGACCTGTCCTTACATCTTGCTGGATAGAGGCCCTGTCTTCTTCTTTAGACCCAACTCAACACTGTGGACCCTCTGTAGGAATCCTCCAGCTATAGGAACCACTGTCCCCTAGACTGTTAGCACAGCTTGGCACCCCAAATCACATTTGTTTGCTAGGCTGTCTTCTTCTCCATTGTGGGGACACCTGAGACTTCCCCAGGGTCAAGCAATGATTTCTGCATTAGGACCCTCAGCCTGTCTCCAAGCAGGTGTGAACCTTGCATCTCCCACAGGGTGGAAGGGACATCCAGCAAGCTGTGCAGGTGAGCCTCTGTGTTTACCATCACAGGCAAAGGGAAGGAAGCCAGAGGAGGCTGGGGTCTGCTTGAAGAGATGAAGCCCAGGGAAGGAAAGTCGGTGTTCCCAGGTCCCAAAGGCACCAGTGAGAATGGGTTTACTTCATTATAAAAAGGAAACTCTCATCCATGGGGATCAAATAAAAATGAGCTAAAAAAAAATCCCTGAAATATTCACTGATTGCCTTACTGTCATGCATTTGATCCGTATGCTGCCACCAGTAGATGGAGACCCCCATGTCATCCCCAGTTTGCAGATGAGGGAGCAGAGCCTGGAGCAGTTGGATTCCTGGCCAAGGCCACACAGGTGGAATGACTAAACCCGGCTGTGCACGTGGTCTGGCTCCAAGCTTAGGCCCTCCTGGGTTCCTGTGGGAAGTGTGTGCTGGAGAAGACAGCAGACCGTGCTGCAGGGAGCAGAAGTGGAGGCTAATGTCAGATGCCTGGGGTCGTAAGGGAAAGGAAGTGAGGTCATCTCTAGAGACAAGACTTGGGAATGTTTAGTCATCTTGGTAGACCGTGGTCTGAACATCCACTGTGGGAGAGTCCAGGGAGTTGATCACATGATTCAAAGGAATGCTGGCCAGCAGCAGGGGCCCAGCTGGTGCTGCCTGATGTGAATTTTGGAATGGAACTGATAAAAGGGGTTTTATGAGTTTCTCCAGCCACTTTCCGTGCGCAGGGGACCGCAGATGAGCTGCGTTGTGTCTTGCTGTCTTGCTCATTCCTTACGACCTCACACTTGATTGCAAACCTGGAAGAGCAGCATCGTGTGGTGATGTGGGGAGCCGTCTGTAGGGAGGAGGATAATAGGGTCCCAGGGGGCCAGGACTGGGTCAGGTGAATGAATGACAGAGGCTCCAGAGATGGGGGAACAGAGAAGCCCACAGCTGGGGGCCTGTGAAATGAGAGTGGAGTCTGGGAGAACTGGTAGGTTGGAGTGGGAAAGAAGCCCTTAGTGGAAATGTGTGTTGGTGTTTACTTGTTAGGACAGCCCAGAAAGCACAGCTCACTCCCAGTGAGTGGGTGGGTAATGATTTGTGTCAGGCCAGACGGAGAGGATGCTGATTTCATTGTTGTTAAGGGGATGCTGATTTCATTGTTGCTAAGGGGATGCTGATTTCATTGTTGCTAAGGGGATGCTGATTTCATTGTTTACTACCGAAGAAAACTGAGACTCTATAGGCTGGCAAGACTGGCCCCAGTCAAGGCCTGGGGTTTGCTAATGAGGTTGTATTACAAGCAGACCTAGCTTTCCAGAAACAGCAGCCTCAGGAGAAAAGAAATAAAGTCATTTTCCTTTGGAGGCAGAAGATTTAACATTGCTTAACAATAACACTTAACATTGCTTAGCCCTTAGCCTCAGGCAAGCTCCTAACTACCCAGCGCCAGGAATTGTCTTTGCCCGCACTAGACAGGGTTCTGCCTTATTTTTGTGTGGTGTCATTTAGTTAGACAGCCGCCTGCTCAGGCTTGCTTTAAAGATGACGGAGTTCCCCAAAAGCTGAGGAATGAACCCCTAGATGAGAATGCATTTTATATTCATGTTTCCAAATTTGACATATAAGTCAAGGTTACTGACTTCACCTTAAAAAACTCCTTTGACATCAGCAAGTGGCAGACTAGATCCTCTATAATGACAGCCAGTGGCTTTCCGTAGACGACCTAGTCCTATCTTTAATTGAAAAAATTAATTCCACAAATATTTAAACTCTCCTGTTTTTGTGATAACAAAGAACCTTATGTTTAAAGATCTGTTTTTCCCTCACCCCTGGCAGAGAGAATGGGAGAGAGCAGGGAGCTACTGCGGTTCAGTTAGGAGGACAGGAGAATCCCCAGGCAGGGATGGAGAAAACCACATCACAGGCTCTCGGCAGGACGGGCAGATTGCACACCTCAGGTGCCAGCAGGTCAGGTGTCTCCTCACCTCTCCCTCTCCCTGGGCAAACATGGGCCCCAGGGACAGCGCCCTAGCCCAAGAGGAAACTGTGTGGTTTCGTTCTGGACCCCCAAACGGAGACTTGGGTTTGCCCCCCTCACTACAGCCCCGGTGTCCAGGTGCTCTGGCACATCTGTCCGCAAGGCAGCCGCAGAGGCTGCACGTGCTGCTAATCAGGCCTGCCATTGTGTGTGGGAAGGGACTTGGTGCCAGCATTATTTCCAGTCACCACACTGATGTCTCAGAGCTGGCAGGGTCTCGCCAATTCATCCATTGCCCTGAAAGCTCCTGCACCACAAACAGCATCCACACTGTCTTTGTCACCAAACTCCTCCAGCAGTGTTTACTCCTAAGCAGACTTGTTTGGAGTCAGCCATAATGGGACATTTCAGGGCTTAATTAGGGAAAATAAACAGGAACTGCAAACCTACAGGTCTTTGTCTTAATAGCTGGTACCCTGAGCACGTCATCTGATCAGAAAATGCCTACTGCTTGCCCTCATCACCAAACAGCATCCCAAGGACAAACTGGGACCATGTCTACCTCCATATCCTCAGGGCCCTCTCTACACCGCAAGTGATCCCTAGAACAGGGGAATTAATAAGGAAGTGAGATTTATAGAGCTTTAAATGTTATTTCTGTGTTTTTGATTTACACACACACACACACACACACACACACACACACACACACACACACGAGCAGTTTCTAAATTCAGGATGCAAGCTAGCCAGGAAGACATTAAAATGATTTTTTCCCCTCCTCTCTCCACTTCCCCTAAGAATTTACTCCTTTCTTTGCCTTAACCACAATTTCCATAGACTTCAACAGTGAACGCCGGAAACCTTATATTTCAAATGAGTTTTGGAAATGACTCCATTTTTCAAAATGAAAACAAAATGCTAAGCCAAGGGAAAAAAAACAGGGGCAGGAAACTAAGCAAAGATGAGGGGGAAAAAAACCTTACATGATAACATATAAAGGAAACAGGGAGATATATAAAATACAGCTGCATCAAACATTTTAAAGCTTGTACTTCCTATATCCAACCATGGAAAATGTTAAAAATTGGTGCCCTGGTAAATATAAGGCTTTATTGTTTTTGAACACAAACATATTTTCATGTGTATGTGGGGTGGATGTGTGTGTGCATGCACAGGCGTGCATGCGTGTGCACGTATGTGCGTAATACACTTATGTGGGTACACACATCTGTTCATGTGCATGTAAGGCCTGAAGCTGGCATGGGGGGTTCTTCCTTGAAGTCCATCTTCCTCTTTAAATCAGGGTATCTCAGCTGAGGCCAGAGTTTGCAGTTACAGCTGGTCTAGCTAGCCAGCTCCCTCAGAGATCCTCTGCCGTAGGAGTGGAGCAATTTCAGGTAGGACACCACCCCACCTGCCATTTTCCTGGGTACTGGGGGAACTGAACTCTGGTCCTCATGCTAGATGCTTGCGTGTCAAGCACTTTAAACAATGTGCCATCTCTCCAGCCCTAACATACTTTTCCTAAGAACAGAGGTCCACCTAGGCTGTGGTTGACACAAAATTCAGGATATTATTTTTGACACTTCACCTGCAGAAGTAGAGTCCACATGTCACTCAAGAGCAACTGCATCTCTGAGTAAACCACTCTGCAGCTCAGCTCCCATGACAGCGAAGCCTCGTCTGCCCTCTCTAAGGTGAGACTCAGTTATTTCAGGCTGGTGGCTGGCATTAGCTGTTCTTTGTTCCTTTCTGAAATCTCGAGTGCTCACACTCACAACTTATCAGACTCCCATGGATGGGGGCTGTAAGGCATCTTGGAAAGGTCCCTCTTTGTCATGTGCTCCTGATTGTAGACTAGCAAGACTAGACTCTACCACTCAGATAACAACCCCAACCTCTGTGAACTGTATCTCATTTTCAGGGGTGTCTCGTTACAGCATACGAGGATCAAGTTAGGTCAGCTTGGCCAAGCAAACTTTTCCCACGAAGTTCTTTCTGTTTCCCTACTTATCTGGGCCTCTTAGCAATATTCGCTCACTGCCTGGAGGACAAGTCAGTTTCTAAAACACCTTCCAGGCTCACATTTCTTTCCTGCTCTTTGACACTTCCCTGAAGCTCCAAGGTTAAGACCCACCTGCCCTTTCTCTCAGGAATCTTCTAGGACACAGGATTTACCATTTTATTGTCTCTAAGCTTGGTGCAGGATGTTCAATACCATTTTTATAGCAATGGCTTAGGGTTTCCATTCATTATCCAATATTCTTCCTGACATGTTCAATTGCAGTGATATACTATTTTCTCCCCTTAAAAAAGAACCCCCAAGTGTTCCAATTATTAGCACAGTTGTGACGATGGCAACGGGGCCGCAGCAGACGTATGGCAAAACTCTAACATATTCCCCATCTCAAAGCCAGATTTCTAGTTCACACAGACATCTCTAAAGACTTCATTTGTGGATGAGCTGGGGATGGGAGACCCCTCTCCACCCTACCTGGGTAAGGATGCATACTGCCTCTCCATCCCTTCAAAGCGGAGGTTGTGTGTGCTTCCATCTGGACCCTTTCCAGGCACCTGTGGAGAGAGGAGTAATTAGAGCTGAGGATCCATTATACACCCCGGTTACTGACAATGCATCTCAAAATTATAATCAGTGCAAATGCTGCCGCAGCCTGCCAAAACTCCAACCTGGGGAAAGCGAGCAAGCACTCGGCATTGCTACGGGCAGCGGTGACCAAGCTACAGGCGTTGTGCTTGACAACAGTCACTTCTTTCCAAAAGGACCACTGGCAAGTCGACTCCTTCCCACTTCCATGGCCAGGAATATAGGTGTTTTCTCTTCTTTGCCAAACTGATGTTAGTTTTTTAGGAGAGATTTAGAATTATAAAGAAACTGAACCAATGGCATAGTAAGTTGGCTACCCTGTGCCTAAGGTGCTCTTATTTTCGGAAGGGACATTTCTTACAATTAATGAATCAGTATTGGTATGTCACTGTTAACTAAAGTTCACAGGTTATTATATTTTTATTTAATGTTCTTTCTGAACCCAGGATTGCATCTCAGGTGTCATACCATGTTAATCATCATATTGTCAGAGGCTCCCTCCTCTTGGTTCTGTTTAAACTGTAGAAACACAAAACAATTATCCTGTGTGCATGTGTTCGTGTGTGTCTGCATGTGTCCTGCTGCATGCAGAAAGGTCAGGGACAAATTGCAGGAGTTCATGCTCTCCTTCTGCCCCTGGATTCTGGGGAATGAACTCAGGTTATAAGGCTTGCTGTCAAGAGCCTTTTCTCAAGTGTCATCTTGATGCCCCCTTGGCTGTGAGTTTTAAAAGCAATGGGAGCCTTTCTTCACTAACAGGGATTAATGTTAACTGAATGTTTGCTGCACAGTGGCTATAAAGCCTTCCATGAACCCTGACCTTCATCTCATTCTGTCCCTTATGAACAACCGCTTGGAAACTATGAATTGTTTTCCCATAACACTGGACCTGTCGATTTGCCCCTTCCTGTGTTTCCCTTGGCTTTGAGGTCCTGACGTGACTAGATCCAGTAGGTTCTGAGAGTGTATTGGATTGCTGAACACAAAGACCTTCTACCTCATCCTTCTGTGTCCATCATACCCATCAGTGGATGGACAGACACAGACATGGGAAAAACACTTGCCTGGTGGCTGGTGGCTTAGCCATGTGAGCGCGCGCACACACACACACATACACACATACACACACACACACACACACACACACACACCCCATTGTGCGCCATTCATGTGCTTGCTTTTATATGCTAGGGTGGCCTTTGTTCAAAGGCTTGGGAAGGGTCAACTAAAAACTTGTAGTATAATTGAGTAGAGAGGAGGAGAGTTTGCTAGAAACCAGGAAACAACAGTGTCAAAATTAGTAGACACTTCTAAGTCATACTCAGCAGCTGAAATAATTTCCTTCTTGCCAGGAGTCTTAGTTTTCTGCTCATCTCTGCCTTAGCATTTTAAAGGGTAGGATGTGTGTATCCGCGCAAGGGCTGCCCGTGGGTTCTGTGGGGAGAGATGCTTCTGAGCGGATGTGCACTGCCAAGGAGAATAAGCTACTTCTAGGATCTAATCATCGCACGAAGTCTTTTAGCACCTGTCCTGAGAAACTATTTCAGCAATGCATGGATCGGAAGTAGTTAAGTTATCTTTCTTTAAGATTTTCATATGTACATTCATAACCAGGTCCATTTCCTCCTCCCGCTCCCTTTGTGTTTCCTATAACATGACTCCTCCCAACTCTTTTTTTTTTTTTTGTGGTTTTAGTTTTGGTTTCTGTAGACAAGGTTTTTGTGTTGCCTTGGAACTCACTATGTAGACCAGGCTGGCCTCAAACTCAGAGCCTGGCCTGCCCCTGCCTCCTGAGTGCTGTGATTAAAGGCACGCGCCCCCAACAACTGGTTTCCTCCTCTTTCTTAGATAACCCTCTAAAGTCCTGAGAAAATGAGACTGAATGTTCAGCATTACTGAGCTTCCTGACAGATCAGGGACAGGGATGGCGACAGACAGGGTACAGAGGTGTAAACAGCAGAGAAAAAGAAGTGAAGGGTAGGACTATGATACCCAGCCACTCCTGGCTACAGGATTTGCTGTACTCTTTGAGGTAGGGTCTCACTCTGCAGCCCAGGATGTCTTTGAACTCATGAACCTTCCGAGTACTTGGATTAAAGGTCTACACTACTACCCAGAACTGGCATGTTTAGTTTTTAGGTTTTCTTGGGAAAAATTCATGTTAACATAGTATTGATGAATATTAATGGTGGATGTTGGGAAATCACCATGCTTATGAATCCTCACATGGCTCAAGACATTCACAATTAAAGCTGCAATTTGCAGTTAGCACAGTCATCCAGAGTTGGGCTGGCCTCATGAGGGTAGCAGTCCATACTGTGGTGACTTGGGGTGCTACCCCTTGCCTGTTGTTGTTCTGGGGAGCTATCTCACAAGCATTCTAGACTCCAGAAGATGTAGCACAGCCCTTATCCTCAAGGCGCTTTCCGTCTCATTGGGATGCAGTGAAAATGTGCGATGGAGAATCGTACATCCCGTCCAGGATGCTACCATTTGGAGCCCAGATGGAAACTGAAGGTATTAGGAAAAGCGTCATGAAAGAGGCAGACCTTCGGCCTGATTTCAAAAGACAGGCAGGACATTTGCACATCAAAGGTTGTTCTTCCTGTTCCTCACCGATTGGGTATCTCTCTGAGCGCCTCTGTACTAACACTGCAGCACCGTGCGGAAACAGTCCGTGCAGAAACAGTCACGCAGTAAGCAATCACCCAACACCTCTGTATCCTAATATACAGGAGGCTGTGTGTTCCAAGTGCTGAAGAAATGCAGCCCTTGTTCTCGAGGAGGAAGGACCTGCAAACAATTATGCCTTGATGACATCATGCTCGAGTGGAAGTCTGGGGAGGGAGGCAGCACCTGGGAGAACTGAAGACAGCCTCGGATGAGTGGTGATGCCTGCTCCACAGCTGAATATGAATGAGGAGCTTTTCTGGGGGAGAAGAACGAACAAGAGCAACAGGAGGCACCCTAAATAGAGAGAATAGGCATGCAGCAGCACTGGTTTTAGGGTTGGCATGATTCGGGTAAGGCAGAAACAGAGCATTAAAAGTAAAAGTGTGCTTCTTACCACCAACAGAACTGGGTCTGCTCTCCCTGCTGCTGCTGGTGCACTGCAGGGGTTTGTGCTGTGTGCATAACACCCTGCCCCCCTTTAAAAATGGGGTCTCTTAAAGGTCTGGATCTTGCCAAGTAAACTCCAGGCTAGCTGGCAAGTGATCATCAGAGCTTCCTCCGCCTCTGCCTCATTGTTTCCGGGGGAGTGTGTGCCATACCTGGCTTCTTACAAGGGCTCTGGGAGTTAATTTGAACTCTCTTGCAAGCACTTTGCTTACTGTGTCACCTCCCTGGCTTCTGTGATGCTGTGTTTGTGTGTGTGTGTGTGTGTGTGTGTGTGTGTGTGGTGTATGCATATGCAGGTGGGTACACATGTGTGCGCATATGAGTACAGGTACTTATGGATATGCACATGGGTGCACATGTGTGTACAGGTGAGTACATGTGTATGTGCATATGCATTAGGTGCACATGTGTGTACAGGTGAGTCCAGGTACTTGTGGATATGCA
>NC_022030.1:46084321-46092146 GCF_000317375.1 Microtus ochrogaster
GTAGGTACATGTGTATGTGCATATGCATTAGGTGCACATGTGTGTACAGGTGAGTACATGTGCATATGCATTAGGTGCACATGTGTGTACAGGTGGGTACATGTGCATGTGCATATGCATATGTGTGCACATATGAGTCCAGGTACTTGTGTATATGCAGGTGGATGCACATGCATGTGTGATGCACATGTAGATGTATGCGTTGGCAACAGAGGTTGACAGTGGATGTCTTCCTTGACTGTTCTCCACCTTATAATTGACACAGGTCTCTCGCCTGATCACTGAGCCAACCAATTCAGTTAGTCTAGCTAGGCAGCTTGCTTTGGGAATACCCGTGTCCGCCTACAGAGTGCTGAGGTTAGGTGTGGGCTGCTCTCCCTGCTTGACATGATCCTAGAGGCTGAGGATCCAAACTCCAGTCTTCCCACCTGGGTAGCAGCTCCCCGCTGAGCTACCTCCCCAGCAAGGCTTTGGGTTTAAAACCAAATAGGATGGTTTGAAGATTTTCCCTAAACCTCTGCTCATACACATGATTAACTTCTCCCATTATCAGCACCCCCATCCACAGCAGGGACTATTATGGCCACCCTAACTGCATGGTTTATGTTAGGTATACACAGTGTGGGTTTGGATAGTCAAATGACATGTACCTGCAATCACAGTCACGCAGAATAGTTTCAGTGGCCCTAGATCCTCTGTGTTCTCTGCCTGTTCATCTATCTCTCCTGACAACAAGTATGTGACATCATATGTCATTGGGAATATGTAAATTGAAATCATATGTCATTGGGAATATGTAAATTTTTGCCTTCATGGTTTTAACTTGCACAATGTCAAAAGTTGGAATCATACATAGTGTGGCCTTTTCAGATTGATTTATTTTACTTGGTAATCTGCATTTTAAGTTTTTTTTCCAAGTCCCCCCCCCCAACTCCCCTTCTTGTTGTTGTGACTTGATAGCATATTTTCTTCTAGCACTGAATAATCTCCTTCTTTCTGAGTGTACCACTGTTTATCCCTTCATCTATGAAAAGGCTTCTTGGTTGCTTCCAAGTTTTGCCAATTACAAACAAAGCTTCTGTAAATATTTGTGTGCGCGTTTTTGTATGGACGTAGGTTTCAACACCTTTCGGTAAATACTGAGGAGGGCAATTGCTGGATCATATGGTTAAGACTATGTTTAGTTTTGCAAGAAAGTTCCAAACTGCCATCTGACATGGCTGTGCTATCACGGTCTCCCTTCAGCTCCCCAAAGTAGAGCTCCTGTCCCGTACTTCTGCTGTAGTGTACAGTGGTGCTGTGTTCTGGGCTTTGGCCATTCTGACAGCTATGCCTGGTATCTCATTTTAACTTGCATATTTCCGTTGACTTATGATGTTACATACTCGGTCGCCACTTGTGTATTTTTTTTTTTTTTTGGGTGATGCCAGTTAACATCTTCGGGTCATTTTAAGTTGTTCATTCTGTATTGCTAGTTTTGGTCATTTGCTTGCAGATCTTGGATGGCAGTCACTTATCAGATGTGTCTCTGGCAAGCATCCTCCCCTGTCAGTGGCTTATCTTTCCATGGCCTCACTAGCATCTTTGCCGGATCAGAGATGTTTAATTTTAACAGAGTCCAGCTTACTAATTATGCCCTTCACTGGGCTGTGCTTCTGGTGTTATTTCTAAGATGTGACCACTTAGGTCACCATGATATTCTCCCGTGTTATCCCCAGGAAGCTCGACGGTTCCCACGACTCCTCACATTATAGTGAGGAGGTTCCCAGTGGCCATCTGAACCACAGGTGAGCAGGGTCTAACCTCGAAGACTTTCCAACAGATTCAGTAAGGGACATAAGGATGTTAAGAAGGTGGACAGATCAAAGGGAAGGATCTGTCCAGAATAATGCCCAAGTCTTTAGCTTTAGCATATGACGGTTTGGTAACTTTCATTTAATATGATAAAAGAATAACAGGGAAGTTCTAGGGAGTAGGGAACTGGGACACTTGAAACATTTAAGGGAAAGGCCTAATTGACAGTTGCGACTTAGAAGAGATGCCTGAACTAAAGATGTAGAAATGAGAAGTACCTCAGGTTTGATGTCTTAGGAAAGAATACCCATGCCACAGAACAGAGGATGTGCAGTAAGAAAAGACTGTCAATAACATTCTTGGAAACCTTCATTAGGAGGCGAGCAAATGAAGCTGAACCAGAAGGATGTAAAAAGTAGCTGTTCTGGAAGGGAATCAGTAGAGAGTGATATTATAGAACCAATAAAGGGAGCAGGGGTAGACAACTCAATTGGTAAAATACTTGCATTGCAACTACGAGAACTGGAATCATTTATATAAATAGCCCAGCAAGCAGTGTGTGCCTATAATCCAGGCACAAAGGAAAGAGAAACAGGAGGATTCCTGGATCTTGTTAGACAGCCAGTCTAGTCCACTGCTGAGCACCAGGTTCAGTAAGAGACTCTGTTTTAAAAATAGAATGGAGAGCTATTGAGGAAGACACCTAATTGCTGGTCTTTGGCCTCTGCACACAGAGAGACAACTGCATGTGAACACACACACATGCACATATACACCAGGCCAAATCCACTCACCAACTTCCCTGAGACCAATCAAGAGATAAGAACTCTATGAAGAAGGGTGAAGCCGGCGGTGTCAAGAGTAGTCAGAAAACACACTGGAGGCAGAGGCAGAAGGATTGCCCCGAATTTGAGGCCAATCTGGACTATATAATGAATGTCCCATTAATTTGGGCTACAGTATGAGACTGTCTCAAACCAAATAAAATTCCAAAATAAGGCCAAGGACCAATGCTGTTAGCCGCTTCAGTGAGACCAGGAATGGGCTATCCATGGTCTGGTGGTGATCAATCCTCCTTTCTCACAGAGTGCTACCGTTGTCGAAGAGCCCAGAAAGATAAAAAAGCAAAAAATAACCCCCCCCCACACCCTTTCTTAGAATTTCCTTGCAGCCAGGGATTTAACTTAGGGCATAGCATCTGAAGAATGCAATAAAAATAATGGTTGCACCTCGCTGCGTATTCTGGCAAGAACGTCTGAAGGTATGCTTGATTTTCCTCAGGCTCTTTCAGCAGACACAGCTCGTTTCTGGAGAGGCTGTACTTTAATATCTGGCTTTGGAGTTGGCAAAAACAGAAGTGGGCCTGGTGGGAGCAGATTCCTAATCGTGGTGGCTCCAGACACAGGTGACTCTCTAGAACCTAAAGGTTCTTATGGAAGCAGCAGCTCTCTCTGGGTGCTCTGCACTGGCTTGGGGCTTAGGAAGTCACCCCTGAAAGTACACACAGGGACTTGTTCTTAAATGTTCCGTATGGTGCTTGGAAGATTGTTACTATGATGCAAAATTTATTCCTGCTTAACTAGAGTGGACATTGTTCTTGCACTTAGTGACCAGTAGAGTGTCTAAGAAGACCCATGTTGGCCTTGGCAATGAGATGGTCACAGGCTCTGTTGAGAGCGGAGGGTGGGTTTACAGGGGATAGAATCCAGACTCGTTGATAATTCCTGGAGTTTCCCAACAAACCTCCAACTTCTGGTTGTGCTGTCTTATCCTGTCACCCCCACAAAATAGGATTAATACTCTCAAGTACAAATGCATTCATTACCATTTCCCAAGCAGAGTAACACCTTGAATACTGAGAAGTCCACTCTAAGATGTGGTTGGTTAATGGAAATGATGAGAATAAATTTGTATTTTATTATTTAAAAAAATAGACTTAACTTTTTTCTCCCTAATTTATTATTACAGGAAAATCACCAAAAGATGGCCTCTGTTAGTGTTTCTAAATATATACATAAACTTATTGCTATGTAGAATTTTTTCCTGTCTTTATTGACCTTTTTTATGTGCTATTGAATATATTTCAGAAATCTGAATTTTAATGGCTATATAATATTGCATTTTATAGATAAATCATAACTTGTCTAATCTACTCCTGTAATTTGATCTGTTTTTAATATCATGATTAGAAATGGTAGTGACATAGATTAGTGAGCTGGGCACAAATATTTTTTGGAAATAGTTGTAAGTGGGGAGTAGGAAATGACAGCGAGAGGATTGCCAAAGAGTCGCCAAGTTAAGACATTCCTAAGTCCTCAGGAAGTGAGGCCACTTGAGGAAGGAGTGAGGGGACAGAAAGCAGGCACGGGCAATTATAAACTCATTTCTCGGTCTGCTCTTTGCTTACAGAAACTCAGAAGTATTCCTGCTTGAAGAACTCCTTATAAGGAAACTTCCCTCATCACACACACAAAAAGCAGGTCAGTGGCTTTGATCCAATTAATTTTTTTAAGCACTTTATCTTACTTGAGATCATGTAGTGGTGTTTTGTTTTTAATATAATGAGCTAAATATAAACCTGATAAAAACAATCCTGATTTAAGCCATAACCGAAACTCAAACACAACAGTGCAATGTTTGAGCTCACGCCTGGATGCTGCGAATGTATCTTTCTTTGACTGACCCTGCCCAGGAAGTGAGGCTTCTGACAGCTTTCTCAAAACATGGAGAGCCACATGCGTAGCTCTCTAGCGGGATTAGCAGCGCCTAGGACAAGCCCAAGACAGGGCTTGGGAGGAAGACAGAATCAGGAGGCTTTTAGCCCGCTGGAGTTCGCCCAGTTTCATGTACTCAATGTCTGCTGCTGGCTGGAGCATTAAGAGCCTTGTTTAAAAAAGCTATTAGTCTCTGCTTTGCAATGCGAGGCACTTGCTGCTCACATTCTGCCCGGTTCCTCCAGTTCATATGTATTTCTGGCTCAGCATTACCAGAATCAGCAATTTCATGAAGCAATATCCTAAAGAGGCCATTGGATCTTCCCGTCTCCCCATTTGCAGATTAGTGTAAGAGGAAATAGAACACCCCCACTAACATTTTAAGTAATTTATTAAAAACAAAGGAATAACCACATAGGATTTTCTGCAAATGTCTGATGATGAGAATTGGAAATTATTTGAAGATTAAAATGCATCCCAGCCTCTGTAGGTTAGGACACATTTTTGTCAACATTGTAAGTGATGCCTCATAAGCCATTTTTCTCAAAAGAATTTAAAAGCTGCGGTGATGGAAAGGCCAAGTAAAGTTGTAATGCAGTTTAGTCACCTCTATATAACATCCTCATTTACAAAGATGTCTTACTTAGATCCATTACAAAAAATGAGTTTCCCACTGCCAGACACATCCTACGATGAAGATGCGAACTTCGGAAATTCTGTTGTTATTTAAGGGAACGTGCCTTTCGAGCTGCTATCATGGCAAACAGAGAGCCGTGCTGCACACTTCTTTTAATTGGATGACTCTTGCATAGTTACGGCTAGTTGTAAGGTGTTTACAGGAATCGTCATGTGAAAACTTGGGAAAAGTTACAAACTTGGCTTTGAACACCTTCTAGCTTAATGCCACTTTGCTAAAATGTAACACATTCCGAGGAGACCTGCAGTGCAACACCCGGAACAAAACCAAGTAACCAAAATAGGTTGTTTAGTAGTTTCTCCTTGGCAATGGGAAGTGTATTATGCCTAGGCTACACACTCCAGAGAGGAACACACACTCGTTCAAACCATTATTTCTCAAGTGTTTGTTTTCTCTAATTTGATTTCAGTAATTTTGTCAAATAACCGGGTACTCAGCTTATAGACTAGCACAGAACATCTGCTAGTTAGAAAATACAGCAAATAATCTATTTTAAAAATAACGCTGGAGTAAGCCTTTTAACCATTCCATGCCCACATTTTCTTTCCTTACAACCATCACAAGTTATAACAGAAATTCTCGAAGTCTCTTCTAGCTTGTATAAATTAGTAAAAGTTCTGTTGCATGAAATTTCCATATATACCTTGCCCGTGCACACCTCATTAACACAGTAATTGTATATAGGTAATCATGATTTTATAGCTGAGTGACAAGATAGCCACATAAGCTGGAATCTGTTCTGTATTAGGAAGCCATGAACTATTTATTCATTCAGATATAAGCATGAAACCTTACACTAGCACTAACCACATACTAGCTGTATGTTCCTTGGGTCATGGTACCTTAATAACCTGAACTATCTCTGTTAGGATTGTCTTTGCAGAAAATAAAACCAGACATCTCCTGCCAGCTCTGTTTGTGTCTGGGCATAAGATACAGTTACCATAGAAACGATGATTGTGGATACAATTTTACAAATTTGACTTCATCTCTCTGATGCATGTGGGCATGCCTGTGTATGTGTGAGTGTATGTGTGTGTGTGTCTGTGTGTCTGTGTGTGCGGTGCACCCATATACATACCTTGACAAAAGCTTTAAGAGCCAATTCTGGCTCTGTGTCTTTAATTAAAAAGTCATGCGTTATTTCTCATTTCCTTTCCCCCATCTGTCTGCTTACAAATAGAGATATTGAAACACTTGGCTGAGACATCAAGTCATACTAGAGAAGACAAATGTCTGATGAGAAGATGGAGGGGGGAAGGTACGAAGAAAAGCATTTCCAAAGAAACCTGGTATCCACCTGTACTGTATCCTCCAGGGGCACAGTAGGGGTTTGTGGAGTTGGATCAGCCTGGGTACATACTACTGTGCAGCATGTATTTCCTAACTTTGTTTCTAATTGTGTCCTGGTTCTCACTGCTTCCTTTTCCAGCATTCTGTGATGGGCCTCTCACTCATCCAAAAAGAAGTGAAGTTGACCCTTGAAATATGTCCAAATATTAAGTGACATCAGTCATTCACATTTATCCTGAGTCTCCACTACTCCCTTCAGTTGATGAAGCGCGTCATTCGTCAAACCTTCTGGCATAGTTCATATATGTTTTGTTGGTGAAGACAAAGCACGTAAGCTTGAAAATTTCAGCTCCTTCTTTTTAATGTCGATGTTTTCTGTTTTGTCACTTCCCCCTACAGGAAGGACCTTTGGGACATCTACAGTCTCTGCGGTGAGTTACAGTGTTGGCATTTCCACCTCTGCCTTTTCATACATGAAAAGCTGAGAGTGAAGACTGACTTACGTGACTTGCCTCGGCTCAGACAGTGGCAGAGCCAGGCTTTGAACTGACGTGTGTCTGCTTCCAAAGCCAGCATTTTTCCACTGTCTCATATTTTACGCAGGGAGTAGCATACTTAAAAAAAAATTCCCTTTCCCAAATAAAGGACTAAGAGCAGAGACTTGATCCTTCTCGGTGATCTTTTGCAGGCAGCAATGGGAAGGGGCTGTGAGTTGTGGCTTTCTACAGGCACCTGATTTATCACGATCTTCAAAGCCACAGCCGCAAACAGTGGCCTAGTCATACTACTTTTACATAGCTGCAGGCGATAATATATGCACATGTTTGGTTTTTTCTTTAATACAGCAATTTCTAATAAGATGCTATGTTTTATAAAATAGCCTATATTTTAAAGAAATCTTTAGATTATTATAGGTGATTACTGGTCTATTAATTCAAAGCCTCATCCTGGAAGCTTTACATACGCTGGGAGGGAGCCTCATTTTTGTGCCGTTGTATTTTCTGGGCCCACGATACCACTTTTTAAAGAGCTGTTACTTACTGAGTTAATCAAAGAGAAATGCCAAGCATGACCTCAGAGGAAGTTAACAGAGTGGATGAAGAGATTCTTTAACAACTAGTTAGTTAAGTAGTAGAAAAGATATTAACAATATCTTTTTCTTTTATCATTGGATGTGATGTGCACACGATGTATGTGGTTTTGTGTATGCATATACGAGTGTGTGTGTGTATGTGTGTGTGTGAGTGTGTGTGTATGTGTGTGTGTGTGAGTGTGTGTGTGTATGTGTGTGTATGTGTGTGTGTGTGAGTGTGTGTGTGAGTGTGTG
>NC_022030.1:46092751-46097787 GCF_000317375.1 Microtus ochrogaster
GTGTGTGTGTGTATGTGTGTGAGTGTGTGTGTGTATGTGTGTATGTGTGTGTATGTGTGTGTGTCAACTTTCAGGACAGTAATATAAGGATGGAATATGCTGTAAAGTAAAAGATGACTTATTTATTTATAGGTGGATAGTACATTGTGTTGCCATGGTAACATCAGAAGGGAGAGGAGCATATTTAATTGTGGGACAATGCATCTATATGGTAGACATGGAGCCAAAAGCTATGCATGGAGGTATTCTTCACTACCTGGGTATGCCAGCTGTAGACTGGGGAGCTCATGAGTCACAATTGTAAGCTCTGAGAAACGTTGTCTATCCAAAGTATGACCTTAGACAGAATAGGGTATCAATAGTGTCAACTGGGTTTGAGGTTATTTTTCAGAGCTTAACTAGCCCATACTGTAAATGGAACTTAGAAAAGCAGAGGTAAGCACTGTGGGTGGGAATGCTCAGGCCGCCTCTTCTTGTTCCATTCCTTGTTTCTCCCTTTCTTTTTACCCTGAGTGCTCCACACAGCGTCCACTCAGTTCTGCCTCTGGTGTTCTTCCTCTGAGTGGTCCCCCAGCTTGCCAAGCATTTCTCTCTCGCTTCTTCATACTGGGGATCTACTTTCTCCAGGAACGTTTTGCTCATGTCATTTGCTTCCCTGACCAAAGCAGCGCTCCTTGCCTAGTTTTGTGCACTAGCCTCAAAACTAGCTTAGTCTAGCTTCAGGTTTCATGGCCCAGTATTTCCTCTGAAGTTGCTTACTGTCTTCCTCTGCTCGCAGAGATGAACTCTACAGGGCTGGGGCTTTGTTTGCTCTCTCCGTCATTCCAGATGATGCCAGAAGACACGCAAGAGGCTAACTTTTAAGTAAGCAGTCCCAAATTGCTCTTCTAAACATGGTGGCTCCACGTCCTCCATTCTTTTGCCATCCCAGTTTTCTTTCTTCTCCTTCCAGAGGAAGACAATAAATATAGTGATCCGATATAGACTTCATAGACGTCACCAGGTGAGGCTGGAGCTGTTTCATTTCCCGTCTCTTAGTGTATTCCACACTGAAATCCTTATCTTTGCTCTCAGTTTAGCATTTATTTCTGTATATTTGAGAATAATTCTGGTCACAAAAGGCAAATTAAACCTTACATTTTCTGTTTGAGTTTTGAACTGACCAAAGAAATAGTTTTCTTTTTTCTTTTATGTTTTCTAATTAGCCTGGGAAAAAAGGTATCATTTTAAAAAAACATGCTTAATTCTCATTTATCACAGGAAGTGGCTAGGTGAGCCAGAGTTATGGCATATACCTGTAATCATAACACTTGAGAGGCAGAGACAAGAGGATCATGAGTTCAAGATCAACTTCAGCTACATTGTGAGACTAAGGCCAGCTGGGCTATACGATTCTCATTCAAAAAAAAAAAAAAGGACAGAATTAAGAGGTTCAGAGAAGTGGGAAATAGCGAGAACAAACTCACTTTTATTTTTATATTTATTTTTGAAATAATTCATAAAATTTTTCATCTACCAAAAATATCGGGTAGTTCGAAGAGTTAAACAGCCCATTTCAAGCTTCTGTTTCGAGTCTGTCTTCTGTCTCTGAAGGAACAGGAGTCTAGCAGGACTGGGGCATCCCGCACACCAGGCCTGGAGTTGACTTGTTTTATTTATGAACATTATTTCCCCTCTACTTTCCTTCGGGAGAAGAAAATGCAAAAATTAAAATTTATAAATTCAAAACATCCACATCTTAAAGAGAATGTGTCTAATATTTTCCTTGAATGAAAAAAGTGGGCTGGACTTATTTTCCTTCCTTTTCTTAGAAATGGAAGTTGAAACAGTGATTTTCTGTTATTAGAACACTCATCATTTCTCTCTCTAATTTGGATGGTTTTTAATAAAGCTCCATTGATTCTGCTGAAAGGAATCCCTCCTGGCAGAAGCAGAACACACACACTGATTGCTAAATACGCAGCAATTATCATATTCAGCAGCACACTTTAATATCTTATTTATAGATGTATCTATGTATAATTTGCTTTAATTAAGTTGCATTGATTTTAATGACAGGAGTGATCCTCGGAGAAGGGGGCTGGTGTCACGGCTCCTGGCCTGCCATCCTTTAAGATTTGGTCTAACACCTCAGTGGCGTTCTACAGGCGCCAGCAGATCCATTCCCAGCCACAAAGTTTCGGTGAGATTTTAAATGTGTCAACACTTGGGATCACAGGGTGGTGGGAGCTAGTGTGGAGCTTTGTGCAGTGAACGGCCAGCTTCATGTTCAGATAGCATTGCTTCTATATAACTTCATCACTATCACAGTATTATCTGTTATATGTAGACCATCATTCTCTGTGTGTAGCCAGCAACAGCATTTTGGCACTGCAACGAATTGTAGCCACGTTTCCCCCTGTATTGGCAATAGCATCGGGTGCCTCTCAAGGATCCTGGGAATGACGTGGTTTTGAATTCTTGATTACTTTTCATACTCCCTCCAGGTGAATGTTCTGGGGAAAACGAGAACCAGGGACTCCTATCATCTGCCCTTTATGGCGCCCAAGTTTCAATGTGTGTATGTGTGGGTGGAGCATCCCACAGCCTGAGAGACATAACACAAAGAAACAGGAAGATGGCAAGTGTATTTTTAAAGGCTCTAACGTATTACTCATCATGACCAGAGACAATTTCTCTTTCTTTCTTTCTGGATGAAGATATAAACGCTGCCTTTATAAATCTTCGCACCTCTGAAGGTGCCAGCATTCATTTTGCAGAAATTATCTGAGTTCCAATGCCAAGGCATGATCACAAAGGAAAGCTGGGGACACAGCTTCGCGTGCACTCGCAGATGCTGGCCACCATTTTTCACTCTCTGATTATTGCTACAAGTGTTGATTAATAGTGGTGCTCACGCTGCTCGAATGCATTTCCCTGGAGGTGAGGAAAACATTCAACGGGGGAAAAAAAAACCAGAAAGAAGGAAAGATAATCATCAGCCCATTGCTTCCGCTTCTCTGTAATAACCCTGCAGAGGGTGTGCAAATCACGCTCCTGATGAACTGGTTAGCGGCGTCGGAGACATTTCACTCAGAGCGTCATCCATATGCATCAGAGCACCGATTTGTCAATCAGTTTATAAGGCAATTAAACGTTCCCTAATCCCCGCTTCCCTTCGGGAAAGGATAAAAATGATAGACGCAGCAGGGCTCCAGGAGGAGTGCTAGGACATTTTATCCCCAGTGTCTCTCCTGGGTCTCACTGCCCTGTCTGAACGCAGGAGTACAGCAGCCTCCGTGACAACGAGCGAGACCGGAATTTACCAAGCCTGATTGCCTTAGCATTTATTTTACTCTCATCAGTAATGCTATTGCTTTTATCCATGGAGGGAAACTAATGAATTAAATTTAGAGAGCAGAAATATTTCTTAA
Organism: Microtus ochrogaster; assembly: GCF_000317375.1. Classification (NCBI taxonomy): domain Eukaryota; kingdom Metazoa; phylum Chordata; class Mammalia; order Rodentia; family Cricetidae; genus Microtus; species Microtus ochrogaster. The sequence continues at coordinate 46,096,165 of NC_022030.1, forward strand.
TAAATGCAATGCCATAGGCAACATATAAAGATGCTGATGAAGATACATCAGGCGACGGCTTGGTGACAAGGTGCTTCAAGCTGCTCAGGCTTCAGCTGGATCTAAGGTCTGCTTAGAGTTGTTTAGACCTTTGGGCCTTTGAGCTTAAAGGCTATCAATTTCCTTTGTCCAGCTCGGTGAGATGTTTTCTGGCTTCCTGTTTCTCTCCCTGGGTGGCTTGGCTTATCTTTAATCCCATGGTGTGTTTTGTTCTCCTAACTCTTAATCGGCTCTAATGAGGAGCAGACCAGCAATGGCCACCTTTTCAGTTTCCCTCTTAATTTAAGTGGAAAGACTAATTAGTATAAATTATCTTCAAAGATCTTGAGTATCTCCTATGAGTTGGAAGGAGGCAAGAGAGTAAGTTTCCAGCATCATCTTCAGCAGAGTGGACACGCTTAGCTCCTCTAGGAGCAGACAGATCTGCTAGTCAGGTCAGGTCTTCCACACATTTTGCAAAGGCCATAGTCTGCATGCAGTTATTGCACTCTTATGTCTCAAGTCACAACCATGTCCTTTAGCATCCCGTGATCCAGCACGACTTAACTACTTGACAGCAATGATAATCCAGGTGCTGTGTCTCTCTGGATTCAGCTTTGCCTTCCTCGGTTCATCTTGAATTACTCTTGCTAGCAATGTCTCTATACATCCAATCCAGGAAGAAGTTTTTGTTTTGTTTGTTTTCATCACGTGGTAGGTGATTATGAATGGAAGGGATCCAGCTTGACTCTTATCCTACTCATTATCCACAGGCTGGAGATGTGTCGCCCCTCTCTGAAGAGTCTCTGTCAAGTGCCCTGAAGAAGGCGAATCTCTGGCCGTTAGAGTAATAGATTCTGAACTCAGCCACTGCACGAACCAGAGCACACTGCATCCGGGAAGGAAGCAGGCAGAACGGGGAAGGGGGAATCAAATCAGAAAGTAAGTAGCCAATAAGTCCCTAAATCATTTTTCAGCCTCTCAAAGTCCTTATTATTACTACAAGTGACGAGGTCCCTGGAAGGTGGCATTACACCAGAATTAAATCGCTGTTCTCATGATGCTGGCCTTCTCTTAGAGAGTCCTGGGTAGCAAAGGCCAGGTCTCTTGCATGTGAAGATAAGCCATGTCTCCAGACTCTACCAGCGGCTTCAGTGTGAGTCTGTAGTGAGCTGCAGCTGTAGGGTTGGATGTACAGTGTTTCCTGCCCATACGCTCTGGTATGACTTTCTTCTACATCTCATGGTGGCAGAAATATGCCTGCCCCATGGGCAACATTTTTACTCTTCTCAGCGCGGGTGGGTTGCACCTTTCTTTGCTTGCCTATACCAAGTTGGCAGTTGGTGGAGTTTCTCTGTGATCTGGTGTTATCTTTCATGTGTGCTACCAGATGGGTGCCAGATGGGTAATTGTAGCCAGAGCTTCTGCTCTAAGTCCACCCCAGAGCCCATGGGCAAGGGCCTGCCAGTTAGCTGACTTGAAAATGGTGCTTCAAAGAAATACTCCTCAAAACCGTATGCATCTGTTCCCTATTCTAATGGACGAGAGAGAGAGAGAGAGAGAGAGAGAGAGAGAGAGAGAGAGAGAGAGAGAGAGAGAGAGAGA
>NC_022030.1:46097887-46109359 GCF_000317375.1 Microtus ochrogaster
GAGAGAGAGAGAGAGAGAGAGAGAGAGAGAGAGAGAGAGAGAGAGAAAACCTGTGTAGACAGCTTTTATTTAACTAGATGTTACATTTGTAAGAAAGAGGGAAATGACCGTACAGCGGTTTGTGGATGTCAAACTCATTCCCAGCTAATGGCACATCCAAAAGCCGCCAACTCAAACAGCCGTGTCAGTAGAGAGTGAAGTATAATCAATATGTTCCTTTTTCTGTGATAGAGTCCTACTTCCTGAAGGTCAGTTTTCACAAAACATTTTCTGAGATTAGAAAAAAAAGAGGCGAAAAAAGGAAATGTAGGCATGATGGAAGGCCTAGAGATTCTTGGGGAACCCAGACCACAGTAAAATGAAGCAAAGAAGAAGGTGGGAAGACCTGGTATTAGAATTCGTCCTCAGTCTGATGCCTCTATTGTCACACCAGACAAGTACATTAAAAAAATACCCTGACACATTATCTGGTTGTTTTAGCAGTTCATTACGAAAGTTTATTTTCTAAATTAACTACAAATAAAGTAGATTTTTCCTATCCATTTGCTCACACAATGCTGTCAGCTATCTTTCTCCCCCTAGCAGACATCAAAGCAGATCCCTAGTCTGGGCCTGGCTCTCTTGCAGCAGAAGTTATGATAAGTAGTTATGTGTTTCCTGGGGTTACTATGGAAACACTTTCTTTTCAGGTCATCCACTTACAGAGATAACATTTGCATTCAAATATGTTGGAAGTTAATTTTTTTTTAACTGTCAAGAGAGGTCATGCCATCATACACAAGTCTATTATTTCAAACTCCACGAACACCAATTGACTTATTCTAGAAAAATACCCTAAAGAGGTGATCACCCAATAGGTGTAATTGCTGGCAAGTCAGGTAGTGGCTTGGACTGCTGTCAAAGATAGCAGCCAAATTAGCACGGAAACATTAGTGCTGATGTAGCAGATGCTTTTCTCCATTTGCTAATTTGTGGGCTTGAGTTTGTATCTTTTCTGACATAAAGGAAATTGGAGGTGAACACAGAACTATAGTAGTATATACCTTCCCTTGGGCGAATGTCGGAAGAGCATGCCTCAGTTTACTCATTTGGACCATCAAGAATCAACTTTGTGAACAGTAGCAAAACACTCAGCACGTGGCTAGGTAAAGCAGAGGATTCAAATGTGCACAAACTCTTGAGTTAGTTGTGACCTGGCGGTGGGTCGGACTCATATGTGTTTTACTTCCTGGTACATACAGGAAGTTGTGGAGAAGTACTGACAGGGAGGGGGTGACGAATGTGGAGGCTTTGTGGAGGGGCGACATGCATAGCTCATGAGCTCACAGTCTGATGTCTGTCCCGGAGCACTCATGTACAGCCCTGGCTGTTTGCAGGTGACTCTGGAGAAACAAAAGCTTGTCTGTCCGCACACTCTGAAGAACTCTCACGCAACAAGGGCCACCAGCCCCTTGAGAGGTAACACGCCGAGAGTAAGAAGAAATCTGACTGCATCTGGGGAAACTTCCGTGAGCAGGAAGGATCCCAACCTTCCTCTTCCCGCGAGAGAGGTGATGGCGATGTTCACCATTCCAAGGGCGTTTGCTTAGAATGTGATCTCTATGAGAATGGTTTCATGTGGGGAGTGGAAGGAAGGTGATTGAGGAAGAGACTGCAACACCACAATGAAGATGATGTCTTTCGCCTGCCCTTTTACATGGAGCAAAAGTAACTGGATCTACTGACTGACCTGGTCACAATGAAGGGACCTGGTGACAATGTCTTTACTGTCTTGGTCTGTTATCACTGCAGAGAAGACCATTAGACAATGCCATGGTCTACTGGAATAGAAATATTAATGACTCATTTTATCAGCCCTCGAGCATCATCCACCTATAGAAAAGAAGCAAGCACTAAGCTTCCTCTTTATGAATTTTAGTCACATACAACAGTATCAAAAGCCTCACTGCAATCAAAAATGAATGTTCTGTTTTTTTCCTTTGTCAGAGGATAGGTACTGTTCTACAGAAGCATGCTAGATTGTTCTGACATGATTTGTGCTAACCAGTGTTCCCTGCAGTATGTGTGTGTGTGTTTATGTTTTCAAATAGATTGTTTAATTATCTGCTCCATTATCTTTCTAGAAGCTGTATTTCATTGCATCAAGCATATTTATCAATAAGAAATGAATGTCATCCTGGGAACTGATTTCTTCAAGGTAACTTTCATTACAGTCACACTTGCTGTTTCTAATGAAGGGTTGACACTTGGCGCTGTTTTATTTATAAATGAAACTTCCCCTCTGACTTTTCCATCATCTGAAAGCCATCTGTGTCCCCATGCAAAACTGAACTGGAAAGGGGTACATGTGAATACAAAAATCACTTATAATTGCGGTAAGTCAGAGGTCACTATTGATGAAGATGGATCCCTGTTCTTTGCTCTGCATCACCCCCACAGGTGGACTATCTCAACAGCTAGAATGATTAGTTCACAGTAATAACTAAAGACAGAGGACTAAGCAGAAGTTAAAGGGGCCAATCATGTAAATTTTAAAAATTTCAATGTCATTGAATTCAGCATCTTACTTATTTTCCTCACCAGCCCTAAAACAGGAAGTAACATAGAATGTGGCATCTGTCATGTGGCTTATAATTTAAAAATGGAAACATGGCCAGGCACAAGTGTCATACACTGAAGATGAGCAGTTTGACATGAAAGCTGAGCTTGCTATCCAGTTGGAGAATCACATATCTTAAGGTTGGAGAACCAACCCCTAAAAACTTTCTCGTAGCAGGTTTTACTTTTTTGGACTGCCAGCCTCCAAATTATGACACAGAGACTGCTTATTAATTATGAAAGCTCAGCTTTAGCTTCGGCTTGTGTCTAACTAGCTCTTATAACTTAAAACAACCCATTTCTATTAATCTACATATTGCCATGCGACTGTGCCTTTTACCTCTCCTCCTGTATGTTCTGTTTTCTCTACATCAGAGTACTCTGACACCTCTCCCCACCTAGATTCATTTCCTCTTCTTTTCTCTCCACCCAGAAGTCCATCTAATCTCTTCCTGCCTAGTTATTGGCTATTCAGATCTTTATTAAACCAACCAGAGGGTGTCTTGGCAAAGACACATCTTCACAGTGTATAAAAAGATTATTTCACAACACTTTCTTACTGGAAAAGTTCTGGGGCTATGAGTACTCCAAAATCTTAGGAAAAGGAGTCATGAACAACCACTTTTTATAAAACTAGTTGCAGTATTATAACATTAATGCCCATTTATGCATGTATAGGTATATATACACACATGTGCACACACACACAGAGATAAAATAATAATAGTTTCATATGGAAGCAAAAAACATGCCTCACAGTAGACACCCACATGCGGCTCTGAATCTTTCAGAGGGACAGCGGTTTTATTTTGGTTCATGATTTTAGTCTTCCCTCTGTGATCTACCAGCTCTATTGTTTATAGGTATATGTCAAGGCAAAATATCCGGGAGGGAAGTCACAGCAGAGGAAAGCTGTAGTAGGAGCCTGCTTGTGTGTTCCCATACAGAAACTGTATTAATTAAATCCCTGCTTGGCCTATAAGCTCTAGCTTCTTATTGGCTAGGTCTACATCTTAATTTAGCACATTTCTATTAATCTGTGTATTGTCATGTAGCTGTGGCTTACCCGCAAGGTTCTGTCTGGCATCTGTCTCTGGCAGGGCTACATGGCTTCTCCTGACTCCCAGAATTCAGTTTCGTTTTCCCTGCCTAGCTCTGTTCTGCCCTGCTATAATCCTAGAGTAGTTTCTTTATTAATCAGTGGTAATCACAGCACACAGAGGGGAACCCCACATTGGAAAGCTATTTATCTTATTACAGCTCGAAGCAAAAGGGTGGTAGGTGCAAGGTATGACACACGTCTTTCTAGTACATTCCTCAGTGACCTACATCGTCCAGGTAGGCCTCACCCTCCACTTTGCATCTCCCAATCCACTAAGAAATTGAACTGGGTGACTATGACTATCTTGGAGCCTTTATGACCCAATTGCTTCCCATGGGGGCCATCAGCTAGCAACTGAGCCCCTAGGATGTGGGCCCCGGGGGTATTTCATATTGATCCATAGCATGAAAACAGACACTGTCATGGAAGTTTGATACGCATTAGAAAATGCAAGCCCAGGGCTGGAAGCACAGATTGCAAGACCGGAGAGGAACTGGTGAGATTCTAATAGAACTCTTGAAAAGGGATCTGTGGAGTTCCTAGTCCTTTTCTGGACAATTAGACAGCAATGCCTGTATAATTCTATCTGCACGAATGCAGGGGATGGGATGGCAGGCAAGAGCTTCTCACTAAGCTGGAGTCATCAGCAACATGAAAGACAAACAAGGAGAAGCTTTTTGATAATGCTGGCTTTCACAGGCTCTACTCTAAACCTGCAGCACAGATTTTCTGCACTTCTGCAAATATGGTTTTGCCATTAGATTAGCATGGGCACTAGGTCCCAGTTTAGGAACTAATGAAGGCGTATAACCAATACTCTGTGTTACCATAGAGACTTTAGTTTGAAATAACTGCCTTAATGTAGCTTGTCAGATTAAGAAACGAAACAAAACTCTCTGTATGTACAAGGAATTACATATGCACCTTGGTCAGCCTTGCGTTCTAATTACTTTTTACATTTCCAATGTAAAAAACAAAACTAAAAAAAACAAAGCTATAGCTCCCTGAATTTCTGTGTTTTTTTCAGCTTAGTCCTGGTGGAGTTACCTTAATATAGAACCAGAAAGTGGTTTTGCTATTATATTTTGCAGAGTTGATGCCTCTTGTACAATGGCAAGGAAACTAGTCTGGAAGATTTACATAACATGTCTCATCTTAGGGTTCAGCCTTGAAGGTGGGAGAAAGCCTCATCTTTCCACTCCCACCACTGGCTATGTCTGCACTGTTCTGCTACATGGGAAATAAGATGATGCAGGTAGCAAATGACCTGATGCACCAGAATGTCTCCCCTCAGTTGAGATACCTTAAATGCTCTGAGGGTATCAGTCTGCAGTCTCTCAGATCCTGTCTGGAAGGTCCAGCTAGCTAAGCTGAGTGAGAATTTCACCAGCCTTAGACACCAAGGAGAGCATAGAAATGGTATCATAGAGCACACTGCAAGGCTCCCTTGGTATCAGGTCATAACCAGACTTTCTAATGCAGCAGCCTCGGAAGGTTTAACGAGATATTTCATAGGCTGTGTGAGGTCGACTTCATAGAGAGAAGTCATGGACTGGTGAGGTCGACATGGAAGCTTCCCTAGTATCAAGGAAGTTGGTGGAGAGATAGCAATAAAGAGAGGTATAGAGGTGACTGATAGATAGATGGTAGGTGATACATAGACAGACAGACAGACAGAATGAACCTTGTCCACTGAATTACGAGCCCTGAGGAAATTGAACAGAGGTTCATTTCCCTCCAGAGGTTACTTCAGACTCCACCTTCTCCGTGCCCCTTTAAACTGTCTGAGTTCTGAAGAGGAGATGTGAGTTCCCACTAGTGGTTTTCCTGTCTTTGGCTGAAGGGAACTTTCTAGGAACATTCAGTGTGGTGTTATGAAGTCAATGAACACTACCCACCTCATATAAGAAACAATACCCATGCTTCTAAGGAAGCAAACCCAGATTGGATATCGCAAATAGTGAAAGAAGCCCTGTGAGCCAGACAAAAGAAACAGATCACTTACGAAGCAAAAGAAGTCAGACTAACCTTGCGCCTCTCCTTCACTGATATTAAAAAACCAAAAGACAATGTAATTTTTCACAAAACAAAACTGGAGAAGCAGGTATGCCATTCATTCAACAATATTTTTATACCTCAAAACACCAGCATTGTATACATGTTGAGATTTATATATAAAGGATATTATCAGATCTCAATGGATTAGAAACGCAGACCCTTTATAATCTTCTGGAAATGAAATTGCTCTAACAGAAGGAGGTTAACAGCAAGATGAGTCTTGTGAAAGAGCCCCACAATGGAAATGTCACTCAAGGAAGGGCAGCATCGAGGCGCTCTGTGTGATCCTGGCTGATAGGACACACGCCACATAAAACGCTGGGAGAAAAGATGCACATGGCCAGACCTAAAATACCACAGGTTAGGAAGTCTACGGGAAGTTGTGATAATGCACAGGCATTTTGCTTTATTATTCTTTGACATGGAAGGGACTGAGCAGATATGATTTCATTTCTGAGACAGAGAGGAAACAGACTAAATAGTGTCTTTTTATAGTATTGAAACATGATGGAAACCACTAAAAACAAAAGCAGATAAAATGCAGTGCATGGGGCAAGACTTAGAAAGTGGAAAAGAGGCGTTTAGTGTCGAGAGTCCTACCTGAGATCGCGGCATTGGGGCTTAGGGTCGAGAGTCCTACCTGAGATCGCGGCATTGGAGCAGAGAGGGAGAAACAGCACAGTTAAAAGTCTGGTTGCACATCAGCCCTGGGTACTTTAGAAGAGAGAGACCCAGAATGGGAGGAGGCTCCTCAAGCTGGAGACAGAGCAGGATGATAGCACACAGAGCAACATCATTAGTAGGACTTTTTAAACTATGTTTTTCAGTTGAAGGGCACACATTTCTTCTCATACTTAACATCTGTAAAATTGAGATGATTTTAATATTTATTAAATGTTTACATTAAACGTGGTGATGTTCTGCTTGTTATTTTCTCCTAAAATCAGCTATTAAATTTATTGGCTGCATTGGTGTCTATGCTTACGATATTGAAGAACACGGTCTATATTGTTTATTATTTCTTAGCAGGAAAGTGCCTCAAGGCAGAGACTTTTTTTTTGTCTCTTTTAGTCTTGTGAAAGACCCATACCTTACCTGGGATGTTATGAGCATCCCAAAAGCACACAAAAACAATTTATAGAAAAACTCGATTTTCATTTAATAATAAACTTCTTTTATTTTAACTAACTTTTAAAATTGTTAAGGTTACCCTTCACCCTGCCAACAAGTAGTACATCTCTCAAAGAATTTGCAGAAGCCACTTTCTATGTCTATCCAAGAAAACAAGACCATACCAGAAAATAACTCTTTGAACATTGAAATAATGATTATATACCCGTCCCCGGTCACAGGAGAAACAAAGTCTTTCCATTTTCTTATGAACAAAAAAATATAATCACAGTTACTAATAGTTACCATAAGACATCCCGAAAGAGAATATATCAAAACTAAGTCCAAATTCATTATCTTATGTTATATCACCTAAATGAAACAAATAATTACCTAAATATTTCTTACCTTATATTACTCATTACCTTATACTACTATAGCCAAATGAAACAAATAATTAAAAAAATAAGCAACATTGCATAGATTTTTTTTAAGTAAAGAAAATAACAGTTGATAAAGATGAGATAAATGTACTAGAAGATAGAAAATACAGTTACACCAAAGCCTTAAAATACACAAAAGTTAGAAAAATCTCAAAGAAATAGAAAATAGGAAAAACTGCTACACTTAAAAATTAGGTAAGGAAAAATCTTTTTCAGAGATTTCTTTTTTATAGGAAAAGTTGAAAATGATGTCAAAGAATTATCCACAGGAAGCATTAGTACAGATGTTTTTTATGAGCTATTGTCAATCTCTACATAGAGGTAATAACTACATCACAGAAACTGTTAACATTGCACACAATCAGATGCAGAGCCAGCTAGGTCGTTTTACCACAGCCAAGGAACCCTTCTGTGTGAACGTACTAGTGTCGGAAGGAAACAAGCAAACTAGCCACCAATTTCAGACACAAGAAATGCAGACTCGTAAACGAAATGCCAACAACCCATGCTCTGTCTGTCCAGAAAGATTAAACCCCACAGGTGTGAAAGGTTAGGACCCCCATTCATGTGAGTTCCCACAGCAGATGAGGGAAAATCACTTGCTCATCTTTAGAGATATCTGAGTGCCCTTGGGTAGGTGAGACTGATTTGTTCTGAAGTGTTAGAAGCCGAGAGCCCGGTGAAGAAGTTGGAGAGATGTTCAAACGGCATTTGCGGACAAAGGCCAACTCTCCTACCACATGAAGAATGTGTAGAAGTTAGGACCCAGTATTGTAGGAAAACACAAAATTCATACACAGAAGAAAATTAATGCCTAAAGAATTTATAAATGCTCAATCTTGTTAGGCATTGGGGTGCACACCTTTAAACCTAGCACTCAGGGAAGCAGAAACAGGCAGATCTCTGGTAGTTTCAAGTCAGCCTGGTCTCCTACATGGCTAGATATTGTAATTAATAAATGAAAACAAACAAAAAAGTGCTTTTTTCTAGAAAAGAGAAAAACACAAGGAAAAATGAAAATATTAGGTTCTAACAGAGCTGCAATAAAGCATATTAAAAATAATCCATAAATAGCAGTAATAAATCTGTGAGCATGGGCATATAAATATACCAGATTTCCTAGGGTCAATTTGAGTAACTGTAGCAAAGTTTAAAAGATAAATAATATATTAATTATGTAAATATCTATTTATAAACATGTTATTATATTACATATAAGAAACTATGGAAACAATTTAAATGTCTAATAATAGGAAAATATTTAATGGATAATTGAATATCTTTTCTAGAAGACACTGTGTTCAATATTAAATTTGTATTTAGCAGTGTGGAAATTGATCACAATGTAGTGGAAAGTGAGAAGTCTGAGTCACAGCACAGTTAGAAGAATTCTAAGGTAATTAATTATTATATATGATTTTTTTTGAATTTTTTTGAGACAGGGTTTCTCTGTAGTTTTTGGTGCCTGTCCTGGAACTAGCTCTTGTAGACCAGGCTGGCCTCGAACTCACAGAGATCTGCTTGCCTCTGCCTCCCAAGTGCTGGGATTAAAAGCGTGCGCCACCACCGCCCGGCATGATATTTTTGTTTACATTTGCATTGATGGGAAAGGAAATGCTTAAAACAGAGACTCCATCTCCTGTGTGATCAGGCAATGGATACTTCATTTTAAGATCTTCAGCATTACCTAAACCTTTTTTCTGTTTCCCGTGTTTATCTATGCGTGTGTATGTGATGTGCATGTTTTGCATGTATGTGATTGAATGTGCATGTGGACACCCAAGGCTGATGAGAGAATCACCATCCATTGCCCTTCCACCTCATTTATTGAGGCAGACTTTCTCAACCAAACCCAGAGCTCTCCTACATGCTCAGTGAACTGCCTGCCTTTGCATCCTGGGATGGGAGGGTCAGTGTCACCATGTGTTTTACTTGGGTTTCTGAGGGTCTGAACTCTGGTCCTCGTGCTTGGGTAGGCGCTTTAACTGCTGAGTTATAACCCCACTCCTAATCACCTAACTTTTAAGAGTAAGCATGGATTACTAATATAATAAATTTAAATAAAGAATAGTAATTTTCAGAAAACGAAAAAGGCTAAACGTGTGTCAAGTGTCTCATTGCTTCCGGCTACACTTTGCCCTCTTCAGTTGTTGACTTCAAAACTATATGAAACTATTGGCTTAAACTGAACTTATTTAAAACATATGTATGTATCTGTCTTTTTATACCTGTCTGCAGATTGATATATATGCGCACCCGAGACAAACAATTTCTGCCATACATTATGTATTTCAAATAGGATTTATTCAGTCTTAATTTATAAAAATTCTCCGAATACCTAGTATGAAGCAATACCATGCGAGTCCTTTTAAAATGAAATGATTAACAACCATGCAGGTAACTTAGGGTCTAGACTACAGGTTTCAGTGTTCTAAACTCATAATTCACAAAAGACATAATTTACATCACGATCAGGCTTTATATCTCTTCCTTTCTCTATCTCTGTCTGTCTGTCTGTCTAGCCACTCCCATGTGTATATATGTGTGCACCTGTGTTTGGTCAGAAACAATGCCCCCATACCTATATTTACTACAGTATATACATTCTTTGATATATTCTTTCTTTATTCAAATAGTCTAGAAATGGCAGCAGTATACAACCAACTAATCCCATAATCATTTAAGAATAAGTGAGAATCAGTTTGAAAGGACAGTCTCTAGGCTGACTCAGGCCCACAACTGGGCCTGCTGAGGCACACAAATCCTCAGATCTCTAGAGTGAGAGCTGGGCCTCAAGACAAGCCTCCTTATTAGACATTTGCTAAAAGCTACTCTATGTTTGTTTGTGAATTACAGAGGGCGATTGCTAGACGCAGAGGCCTGCTTTGCTGCAGAATGCCCTCAGTGCAGACACAATGAAAGGCCGAGTGCACAGAGAAAATTTCATAGGGATAAAAGCAAATCCATCTTATTAATTCCTGGTTAGTCTCCCTTCCCTATGCATTCACTTACCAATTTCTTCCTGTATAACCACTCCTAAATATCTCATTATATGAAATAATGTTTCCTGTCTGCCCTTCTCAATGACTTGGACTCCTTTTTCACTTCTGAGTCTTTAGAGTCAAATAAGTTTCTGGTGCAAAGTTGCCATTGAATGGGAGCCCAAGGAATGAATGAATGAATGAATGAATGAATGAATGAATGAATGAATGTGTAACTAAGCAACCATATGCTTTAAATTTCTTCTCAAGTCCTAGGTCCAAAATGACAAATAAAAGTAAAAATGAGGTTATTATTTTCCTTTAATGATGCTAGGACATTAATAGGTTTTCTTCTTATTTTGGAAATAAGATCATTAAGAAAGACTTGTGATTCCAAGCGAGAAGGCATTCATAGTTTTGGTAAATCAAATGTCTGCGTCTAGGGGAAAACTGGAGGCTTGAGAACAAGGTGTCCAGTTTTTCCTGTTTGTCAGTCCCCCCTTCAGCACTGTGGATTTAGGGACTGTCGTTTTGTAACTTTACATCTACATCTAGAAAAGAGAAAGTTTTCCTCTTTTGAATTTTGGAAATGTTAACAGCAGTCCAAGCCCACACCTAAACCACAAACTCCTGGTCTCAACAGCGTCCCCCAGTCGCCAATGCATGCACTGTTTTCAAAGGTTTTCTCTGCCGTCATTCACGTTCCTGGTCTGGAATGTGAGTCTCCGATTTCCTCCTAACCACAAGCAGGTATGGAACACTTATGTCTACAGGCTGCCTGACCATTTCAATCTGGAAATTACTGTAAAGGGAATTTTTCAGAAAACAGGAAGCTGGGTCTGCACTGAAGAGATGGAGGAAAAAGATGTATTTGATAGCTCTAAGAAACTAAATGAGATTTGCTATTCAGAAACAATCTGGGACTCTGGCAATTAGTGATGATGGGAGAGCAAGACTGAAAAACGGAGATGTCTCCACATGGTTTGGGGGTATCCATTAGAACAGGGTGAGCCAGAAGGTTCATTAGAGAAAAGACATTAGATCATGAAGGGGAATGTCTTTCTCATGCAACGTTTCCTACTGTTTCTCTGAGGGGGAAATTTCAAAGCATTAATATGTTTACGCACATATACATCTCTCTCTCTCTCTCTCTCTCTCTCTCTCTCTCTCTCTCTCTCTC
>NC_022030.1:46109459-46125043 GCF_000317375.1 Microtus ochrogaster
AGAGAGAGAGAGAGAGAGAGAGAGAGAGAGAGAGAGAGAGAGAGAGCAATTTTCTACTGTTACTGGATGCTGCAATTGTTGGGTTCAATGTACATTTTCATAAACATTCAAACATATACATTACTAAGTATTCACCGGGCACATGACTAACAAAGGATTGAAGAGTTGCAGGAAGCATGTCTTCCACGCATGCTGCTCTGGTTTTGCCGCTGCCTCAGTTATAGAGGCACTGTGGGGTTAGGCTGAGTGAGAAACCGTTCCATCGTACCCTGTCTTTAAGGACCATTTACTAGAATGAATGTGAATCTGACCGGTCAGCCTAGCAAGAAGTCAGTGGGACCAACTTTTGTACATCTTCATAAGCACAATTAACATTGTGATTTCAAGGCTCACAATGAAACAGTGATGGCCGAGTGGTGTGGGACAATGGTTTGTATTCTGTCAATTATATTTTAAATAAATTCTGTAGTGATGGGTCAATGAGAACAGGAGAATTCTGGGAAGAAGGAAGCCCATTTCTCTTCAGTCCTTACCCAGCCACAGAGGAAGCAAAATGTGACTGCCTTGCTGAATAAGTTACTGAGCCACATGGCTAACACAGATAAGAATAATGGGCTAATATAAGTTGTAAGAGTTATTAAGAAGACTAAGCTAATGGGTCAATCAGTTTATAACTAATGTAGACCTCTGTGTGATTTCTTTGGGACTTAACGATTGTGGGAAGTGGGCAGGCCAAGAGGCCTGGCAGAGTTGTAGGGTCACAGACTCTTGTATGCATTACAGTTCTGTTCAAAAGTGTACACGGAGAAAGGCATGCTAGGGCTGTGGTAGTGATGGCCATCATTTTAGGCTTTTCTTTGACTCAGAATCTTTCCTGTGAAACCCAAAAGGAGAGAGTTCTATAAATTTTCCTTTCCCCCACCATAACATCAGAATAGTTGCCATTAAATGAGAACCAAATGTTGTAAAACTTCAGAATGGTTATGACGCATGCCAACATTTTCTTAAAAGAAAGAACAAGATGGCCACCGTTGTGATCCAAGTGGTTTATAGTTAGGAAGCTGAGCTGGGAGATGCCATGGGCTGCAAATTCTGAACTGTTGTAAACTTGAAGGGCCACAAATACCAGCTACATGGATTTTCATATCTTTTACTCTAAACATCATCTTCTCTTTTTAATTTAGTGCCCAAAGTTTATTTTAGACCCTTTAAGCTCTGTTAAAACAAAACACATCCCCCTGATTTTAAACAGCTTTGAGAACTGTTTGGGAAATCTGGAATTCATAGGAGTTTCTGCTATGGTTCCTCCTATATTACATAAAATGGTCATTTCTCCCATTGCAGTAGAAGAAAAGAATGTTATTATTGAAAAGTTGGAATTTTGGGTTTTAAGTATGATCCAACACAAACGGTTGTGGTTTGGGGAAACTTAACTTCTTCTAAACTCGGCATCCTGAACTGGAATTAATTGCTCATTAGAAGCAGAAAGGGTTCTTTTTTCACTTGAATGGAAGTGTAGCATACAGGGCCTTTTTCTTCTTTACATATTATGGAAAAATAGTGTGGTTTTGAACTTTCATTTTTCTGCTTTTCTTTGTGGCTATTTAGATTTGGGCTAGAGCCAGAGATGGCTAACTTATTTGATTACAACATAAAAAGAATGATTTCATTTAGACTTTTAAAGGGAACTGAGAAAACAATACTTGGGTTTTGGTTGGGTCCTATTGGGCTCAATGAATTAAGAGTGAAGAAGAGTCACTCGGCAGAGGCAGTGGAGCAGATTGACAGTGTTAAATATGAATACTCGAGACGGGAAACATGAACTCTCTCTCCCCATCCTCTCAACACACATCAAAAATATTTAGAGAGCTGCCAGGGTTTGGGGTTCCCCTTTTCTCCTTTTTGCTCTGGGAGATAGCCCACATTGGAGAGCCAGCTTTGTTAATCATTGTGTGGTGTTGGTGCAGTTCTAGGAGTTTGGTTTTCTCATTAGACAACCATAGGGTCGAGGATGTCTATGTCACAGCATCTTCGTGTTGTATAAGACTGGGCTGAGGAGGCACTGAATGAATGATGTCAATGTTATCAACAGTCTGCTATTGTCTACTTCACTAAGCAAGTCATTTGCATGTCCTGTCTTTGAACTGCACCCTCACCCTTAGCTCAGCCGGCAGTTGGCATTTCTTTGCTCTGAGGCTTTTGCAAAGCCGAAAGCGGAAGCCAGTAGATGTCAATTTTCTGCAGGTCTTTGTTTTTTCCCTGAGCTCATTAAAGAGATTAGGGGCGCCCCAAGGTCAAAGATGAAAGGAGTGGGGCTAAGAAAGAAAAGTGAGTGTGTGGGAGAGAGGGAACTAGATATTGACTTTTGGTGCAATGGGATTTGTCAAAGAAGTGCCTGCTAGCCAAGCTGGGAGTCAGCTCCTGAAGTCACCATGGGCCTCTCCACGGCAGCACAGTGAGTGGGGCTGGGAGGCCTCCCACGATGCAGTGTCTGCTGTACAATGGCCCAGAGTGAGCAGAGGTTAAGGAGAACAGGTAAGTTGTCTGGTGGTGGAATGAATGGTTTCTAAGCACCTTTGCATGTAAACTGTTGAAAACAAGACAGACACCATTGCTTTCCATGCAATCACATACTTGTTACCATACTTATATGAAACAGTACCATTAGAAGATGATTAAAGGTGACAGAGAGGTAGAAAATGACCCACATTTTCCCAGTTAGTAATTGGTACAACCCCGATGCAAACTCGGGCGATCACTTGTAATCCTGATCTAACAAAATATAATAACATGCTCTGCTGCCTGCTACATTTCAAGTAAACAGTGCTCAAGCTGGCTTCACCATTTCTGCATTAGAAAGGCAGTGGACAGAGAGGTTTAGGGTATCCAGGGAAGATGGTTGCCAGGGTTGATGAGTCATGGCCTGTGTTACAATAACTGGTGCCATGGGCCCCAGAAGGCAGATTTAGAAACAAAAGCTTGCCTTTGGAGGATGGGAGTTCACTAAAAGTTTACTAAAGAAATCAGTTCTATTTTCGGAATCAGATTACTGATCACAGGAAGTCAGTCAGATGGCCCTGCATAAAAAGAGAAGTGCTGGAGAAACCCCAGGCTGGCAGAGGCACCTACCAGGTGACACCGCCATGGAGAACAGATCTGGTACTGCAGTCGTGGGGGTAGCAGTCAATCTCCTGAGCCCGCCTCCTATACTTTTTCTACAAACTTGATAGGTCAGAACCGACTTCTGGGAGCAAACACTGAGAAAATGGTAACTCTTCTGGGGGTCAGGGTTGAGGCAGAGTTAAACTTGAGCACTGCTGCACTCTGGGAGAAAGGGGCTTCTGTGGAGAGCCAATTGGGGAGTCAGGGACAATTAATGGTCAGAGATTTATGGGAGGCAACCTGGAGAATATGGCAAACATGTATGTGTCCAGGAAGGAGAAAAGGAAATGCCCTTCTCTCTCTCTAGTTCTGGGGCTCCCTGCCACCGTTCCAGCCAACGACACTACGATCAGCCCAACGTTACTGGGTTTTAGTGGGAATTTTGACTTTGCTTTGGGAACCCTACAACCAATCTTTTTTCCCGCTATGGGAAGATCCATTCCTAGTTCTAAATTGCCAACTTGTAAATGGGTCTCTGCAACCCAGTTTCTTCATGTGTCGGGGATTGCCTGTAAACTGGCATCTCATGCTTTGCCAGCCTCCAGTCCAATCAGGCTTCAGTTCACCTAACCCATGGCCACGGTAGATTTCCTTCTCTTGTTTTTTTTCCCCTGCTTTGACATCATCTTTTCCATTTTTTGGTTCAGTCTTTTTGGGCTGTGAGGGAAGTCGTGATCTGTGGATGGAGTCAGCATTGGGAGCACATGGAGTCCCAGAGAGTTAATCCGCCAAGCAGCAGCTGAATACCACATGGAAAGAGCTTGAATCTTGACTGTCCCATAAAGACCCTCAGGTTAGAGCCTTGGTCCCCAGAGTGATGCTATGGGGAGGTGTAGAACCTTTAGGGGTGGGGCCTTTGGTTTTTGTGGGTGTGCCTCTGTAATGTACTGTGCTAGCCTAAGCCCTGATTCTTCTCTTTGCTTTCCTGGCCATGTGATAAGCAATGTTGCTGCCCGGTTCACTATCTACCATGATGTTGTGGCTTGCACAGGCCTAAAATGATGGGCTGGACTGATTGTATTCAGTACTGGCAGCCTAGTGACCCTTTTAGTTTTCGAAAGTTAGTTATCTTGGGTACTTTGTTATGATGACAGAAAGCTGAAGCAGTAGCCAAACTCTAGATATCTCAGCAACATACTGTTAATGGCTCTAATTTTTTACTTCATACTATGACTTCCATATTTTGGTAAAAGAATAATACTTCTCAAAAATAAATGTTATTGTCTTTGTTAGGGTTTCTATTGCTGTGATGAAACACCATGACCAAAGGCAACTTGGGGAGAAAAGGATGTATTTCATCTTATACTTCCCTGTCACAGTCAGTCACTGAGGGAAGTCAGGGCAGAACTCAAGGCAGGAACCAGGAGGTATGTGGGGGCCTATAGTGACATTTCAGTTGTATTTAATAAACAAAGACTGTCTGAAGATCTGAGAGTAGAACAGTCCCACTGGTCGGCCTTACCGACTAGGTTATGGTAACACATACCTTTGATCCCAGTAGCCACACTAGTTGCCATAGAAACTGGGTGGTGCATGCCTTGAATCCCAGTGGTGCACACCTTTAATCCCAGCCCTAGAGAGGAATGGGGCAAGACAGCTCTCAGACACAGTCTCATTCTGAAATTCTGGGAGGCAGGATCTCCATTTCAGACTGAGGTCAAGTTAAAGCCAGTGGCTGACTGTTTTGCTTTTCGGATCTTCAGGTAGAACCCCAATTTCTGACTTCAAGTTTTTATTAATCGTGCTTCATTTAATTGTGCTTCAGGGGCCCACAGTTTTGGATCCCTTCCATCTTGACTAAAGGTCGGGGAGTTCAGATCCATTCTTGTTCCCCAAGGATGAACAAGGTGTTTGACCAAGGGTGCGGCTAGTGGATGCCTTACTCTTTAAAGGCCAGTCCACCACATGTTTTGACTTAGGGCATAGTCACCGGTGTTTTGAGATGTAAGCAGGTGACTACAGTTGCTTGCTCTTTGTATTGTGGAAGCCCTTTCCTTTTGATTGGGGCATAGGAGGACTCTTTACAGTATCCATTGATTGGGGCATAGGAGGACTCTTTACAGTATCCACTGGAGGCCCTCTCACTCTACTTTCTATCTCTTGTCTGTTTCTTTCCTCAATCCACACTTCCGTTCTCAGGAATTTACGGCCTGCCGGCAGAGCCAGGAACTGAAGCAGAGACCACGGTGAAGCCCGGTTTGCAGGACCAACAGCCAAGGGAGGGAGACACATAGTGAGCTGGGCCCTCAACACTAATCATAATCAAGAAAATTCCTCACAGAATTTCTTTTTTTTTTTTTTTTACTGTTTGCATAATTCCCCTTCAATTTTTATTTTTTTTAATTTTTTTAAATTTATTTATTTATTAAGGATTTCCTCCCCGCCACTGCCTCCCATTTCCCTCCCCCTCCCCCATCAAGTCCCTCTCCCTCATCTGCTTGAAGAGCAATCAGGGTTCCCTGCCCTGTGGGAAGTCCAAGGACCGCCCACCTCCATCCAGGTTTAGTAAGTTGAGCATCCAAACTGCCTAGGCTCCCCCAAAGCCAGTATGTGCAGTAGGATCAAAAACCCATTGCCATTGTTCTTGGCCGGTTCTGGTGGCGCAGACCGGTAGGATTTGCTGAAGGAGGCAGAGGCAGGTGGATCTGGAGTTCGAGGTCAGTCTGGACTACACATTTTACATTGAGACAATGGGGATGATCTTTCAGGAATTCACCAAGACCAGCTAGCATGGGTCTGAAAAAGCATGGGATAAAACCCCACAGAATTTCTAACAAGCCAGGCTGGTAGGGACATTTTCTCAATTAAAGTTCTTTCTTCCAAAATGGCTCTAGTTCTTGTTAAGATGACATAGAAGTAGCCAGTGCAGTTATAAAAGTATACGGGCAACCCTGTCTAAAGAAAGCAAGCCTCCTTAGTAATTCCAAAGAATCCTATTGCTTTTATAACTTTGACATTTAAAGTTAACCAAAATGTTATTTTCTACAGGTAAATATAAAGCCAGAAGTCTGGTAGGTTCTGATGAATAAGTCAGAAAAAAAAGAGATAAATGATGATTTTTTTCTGAGTTTTTTGATCAGAAGACAAAAGAAAATATCTATCTTTTTTTGTAGCAAAAAATGACAATGGATTTGGGATTGTTAATAGTACCCATTCTTTCTAATAATAAACAGGAAAAATACATGAACACAGGAGATCCTTAAAAATATGAGACGATAAAGTTTACATAATTTAAATAAAAAACTCTTTGATTGTAGCCAACATCCCTCCTATTAATGGCATGTCAATTTCTCTCGGGTCCTTTTTACCCAAACTTACTTATGGACTATGGATGGGCTTGGGTCCACTCTTTGGTTCTGCCTTATAACCTTGTTCTTGTTTACTTCCGATGATTCTGACTATGAGAACTGATAAGGCTGAGTCAATAAGGCCAGGACTCCCTCACTGAACACCAACCATTTTTATAACATTCTGGAATCTGCAGGGTGTGAGACTTTCCACAGAGTAGATAATTATCAATGAAGAGAATGCCGCACAGGCTTGCCCACAGGTAATCTGGTAGGGGAATTTTCATAGTTGAAGTTCCAAATGACTCTACCTTGTGCCAAGGTGACATAAAGCTAGTTAGCATACTTGTCTATGGTATTTCCACATTCAATCCCTGTCTTACGATGGCTAGTATGACCTCAACATCACGTTGTTCACCCCTGTTGTGTACAAATCTTTATCTTTCACTGTGCAGGTCAGTAGCTAAACACATTCCTTCAACTTGGCAACTAGCTCACCACCCCAACAGGATGAGAAACCCTTTCAAGAGCTTTCTTCTATGAACCCAGCCCTCCCACTTTTGTTTGCAGCCGTACTATACCTGAGCCCACTCCCTTTCCAGAAAGTTGTGGTACCAAGATTTTTAGGTCATTGGAAACTAGCATTTCATGTTAGGCTAAGTTATGTCAACTACTATTCTCCCCCACAACACACACATGTTCTCTTTTCCCATCCAAGAGTCTATAAACTCTTTTATAAGTAAACATTCTTCTAGTTTAGCCAAGAATCTCAAAAGGAGAAGAGAGGAATAATAACACACACACTCATGAAGAAGGCAATAATAAAGGTATGGACAGTTGCAGAAAACCTGAGAGTCATCCAATTTTTGAAATTACAGGATATTCATGCTGCTATTAAATAAGCAGATAATCTTTATCTGCTAATAAAAAAGGCAGTCTGTTGCCAGAGAACAGTGACAGTCTTAACAAGTTTTACAGAAAATAAAAATACCAGCAGATAGCAGGTATCATGTTTTCTTTTGGCAAATGTTAACACTTCACAGCAAGCATGCCTTGCTTACTTAATTGGGCCTATAAAAACCCACCAGGCCATTTCTCTGGGAGCCATTGAAATTCTCTAGACCAATTCTTTATAGCTTTTCAGAACCTGGATGGGAAATAGCCACAAAGGCGGCTGATAGATAGGGCTTTCCAGCTCGGGCCCATATCGACAAACTGTACAGTCTCTGTGTGTTCACATGTTTAAAGCAGGTGACGTGAAGAAATCTAGCAAGTTATCATTACTATTATTATTTTCATTGGTAGAAGAAAAAAATGAATCACTGACATGAGATAATAATAATAATAGTAATAATAATAATAAAAAATGTGTTGGCTGAAGCAAGCCCCAAATTGCCTAAATAGCATCCACAGCACCTTGTCTGCGACTGACTGCAGACACAACACATTGGGTTACCTTCTTTGAGTCCATATAGGAGCTGGTTACAGCATTTGTCATATATGCTATTGTCCTATGGGGTGTGGGGTTAGATGCATATATACCTTAGCCAGATTGTGAGTCTCTCTTAATTGGACATAATGCTATATTCTTACTACCAATGATTGGTCTCCACTGAGGCTGAGAAAATGGATACTTTTTGAAATTGAGATTGAGGAAATGAATATTTATTAAAATCAAATAGAATATGGAGAAAATGGAAAAGAAATGCAAAAGAAAAAAAAAACTGTGAGAAGATGCCTTAGGCTCAAGCCACTGAGTGTGCATAGTATCGAAGAAGAAAAGTCAGTTTCATTGAGAAAAATACTTTAAAACATTCATTTCATAATCTCTTCAGCAAACATTTTCATCATTTTGGGTTTAAAGACTTTTGTGAGTGAACTTGCTCTCTGGGCTATTTTTAATCAAGTTTGAAAGTACAGCTGGACCTCTGCAGCTATTAGTCAACCACACACTGAAATAATGTTTGTTTTTATGCATCTGGACAGCTGTAGCGATAGCTCTGTTAGTAAATTACTCACCTTGCTAGGATGAGAACCCAGATTCTATTTCTAGAACCTTGATTAAGAAATTCCAAGCATGGTGGAACATGCTCATAATCACAGTGCTGGGAGGTGGAGACTGCCAAAATCTTTAGAGTTCGTTGGTTAGCCATCATAGCCTAAGTGATCCAAGGCCAGTGAGGGGCCTTATCCCCAAAACAAAACAAAACAAAACAAAACAGGTGGACAGAACCTGAAGAAAGGCACATGAGGTTCATGTCTGAATGCCATACATAGGACATACACATACAGGATATTAGATAACACTGTATGAAAGACATCTTCTGATTGGTTTAATAAAGAGCTAAATGGCCAATAGCTAGGCAAGAGAGGAAAGGCGGGACTTCTGGGCAGAGATAGGAACTCTGGGAAGAAGATAGAACTCTGAGAGGCAGAGATTTTACCAGCAAGACACAGAGGAAGTTGGACATACAATATGGGGAAGAGGTGACCTATGTGGCAGAATGTAGAATATAAGTGGGTGAATTTAAGTTATAAGAGCTAGTTGGGAAGAAGCCTACGCTAAGGCCAAGATTTCATAATTAGTAATGAGTCTTCGTGTCATTATCTGGGAGCTGGTAGTTCAAAGAGAAAGAATGATTAAAGTGGGTACTCCGTGTGTGGCATGTATAGCTAAACATGGCCTGAGAAAGCTGAGAAAAGATTTGGACCCTGAACCAGACAAGCCTGGTGCTTGAGGCATACAGAGGTGCAGCTCCTTTAATTGGCTCTGCTGTTCAGCCGAGCATTGAAACAGTTGCTGTGCTAGTTGGCACTAGGCAGAAATGCCTGCTGCAGCATTGGTACACCAACTTCCCAGAGCTGAGGCAGACAGGCGCTGTGGACTGGTGCCCCTGTAGACACGACGCTTGGTTGGCTCATACACAAAGGCAAACAGCAGATGCAGCTCAGAACCAGTGGGGTAGTCTGCTGAATTACCTAGGTGGAGGTGGTGGGGGACAAGCCAGGCACAAGTCCCATGTGCTAAGGGGAGCCACACAGCAGGTGACTGTTTAAGGTTTGACTCATGTGGTCAGAGAAGGCTGCAGGCCTGTAGAAATCCCAGTCCAGACTGAAAAACCTTTGGACAGGAACAGTGTGCTTGAAAATGTGCTTAGAAGCTAAACAAAGAAAAGAAAATGGGTATAAACTATCATAGAAAATTTAGTTAAAAAATAAAATCTTTAAAGAAAGAGTAAATTAATATAAAAAGAATAAATACACAGAGCATCCGATCCTACTTAGTGCTTTATTATATATAGCTTTGAGATTTAAATACTAATGAGCAAAAAGCAATATGTGCTGAGAGACACTGGATTATGGAAACTGCTGAATTAAATCAGCCTATATATTTTACGGATGCTGTAACTTCAGAATGGAAGTCTGAAAATGTGTTGTATTGGAGGAAAAGGTTATGCCTTTGTGTCTACAGAAGCAAAAAGCTATGGATTCCTTCAAAATTAAAAAGTTCAGGTTTGTCTGTAGACATGAAGGGAAAAAACAAAAGCTATAGGACAGGAGATGTATAGTCTGATCCCCCAACATGAAAACAGCTCTGAGACCGGATGAGACATGATAAATCTTGTTGGCTACGGAGTCCTCATGACTTATTATTACATGTCATTCATTCATATAGCATGGTTGGAGATTTATATTACAGATGGGTTATGCAGTCCCAAAGGGCTTATAAAGTTGACAGATGCCTTTAACCTGCTCAAATATAAAACATAAAATCATCTTTAGCTGACTTGTGCACACCGCACATTCCATGCTTGTGCTAATGCAGATATCTATGTTACCTTTAAATGCTTGTGTGTTTCAGATAAAGAAAGGACCAGGCACCAGTGAAGACAAGTAGCCCAGGTCATCTCAGAATGACAGTTTCAGTGTGCTCAAAAATCTGCATTCAGCACAGCTTCAAAGCTGCTATCCAATGTGGTCCAGCTTCACAGACCATTCCAGCCAGGTCTTCAGATAAGCTCTGCACTCTCCCATCACAGAGAGAACGAACAACAAATGATACAGATAGCTCTTCTAGGACTTGACCACAATCTCAATATTCTCAGGATCCCCTAAAGACGCCATCGATCCCACACAGCAGGAAGTAATTTAGGAACACGATGCCCACATTCCCAAGCGGTTGGGTGGGTGATCTTTGGTCACTCAGTGGGTTTGTATATTTGTCATTGTTTAGGGGGTTAGTAGCAAGTTGTTATTAGTCAGATAGGAAACTAATCAAAGAAGGTTGGATTCAAGGATCTCTTTCTGAGAAGAAAAATGGGGGGATATAGGAATGATAAGATAAAATGGTAGATTATTGAATCTACTGAAAAGCAACTACTAGTCTCAAATGTTTACATTAGTATGGGTTTTGTATACTGATACAGATTTAAGGTTATTTTTGTTATACTGTATGTATGTTTCTACTCTTATTTAAGGTATTGTACCCATACAGCTCACTTAAAAATTTATTGTAAAGTTCTAGTTCATAAAAGCAATTATTACAAACTATTTAGGATAATTAAAAATACAAATTAAGAGGTAGTCATCTATAACAATCAGACTTGTAGTTATGTTAGGTATATTTTCAAAGTCAAACAGAGATATATTTTAGATAGAAAGTTGGTCTTCAAATACTTCAGAGTTCTGCAGAATTTAAGATTTTTAATAACATAAAGCTTTTCATGATAGTGAGATATATCTGCTCCTGGCAGCACCCGTTTACTTCAGAGAAGATGATGGGCACTGAAGAACCTCTATACAGAGTTTGCATACTGCTCTTGCCTTGACTGCTGACAATATGCTGTCCTAATTGAATGTAAAGTTTATAAAGGTTGAGAGACATATAAAGTTAAATTGTTTATCTAAGAATCTATTTTAGGCCTAAAAAGATATTTTCAGGTTGTTGATACAAGTTATGATACAAAGTGATTTAGGTACAATACTTTGGACTAGCCAGGATAGGACAGATAATAGAATACTTTCTTCAAAGTTGTCAAATAAAGATGGAGTAGACATGGTGAATGTAATTCTTTCCTGATAGTTGTTCTTATTGTATATAGTTTTATTGTGTTAGGAGTTAAACCCTTTCCCTTTTTGTTTAGACAAAAGGGGGAAATATTGTAGGACATTTCACTGGGTCAAAGGCACCTTATGATTGGTTTAATAAAGAGCTACATGGCTAATACCTAGACAGGAGAGGATAGATGGGGCTTCCAGTCAGAGATAGCAACTCTGGGAACAATCTGAGAGGTGGAGATTTCGCCAGTGAGATGGAGAGAGTCGAATATACAGCATGGAGAAGAGGTAACAAGCCATGTGGCAAAATTTAGAATAATATAAATGGGCTCCTTTAAGTTATAAGAGCCAGTTGGGAATAAGCCTAAGCTAAGGCCAAGCTTTCATAATTAGTAAGACGTCTCCATGTCATTATTTGGGAGCTGATGGTCAAAGAAAGTCTGACTACACACATGTGTATATACACTTGTACAAACACGAGCACACAGACACAATTCATATTACTGAATACATATGAAATTTCCTATCATTATTCTCTAAATTGCGGAGATTAAAACTATCTACCTAACATTGGCATTACATTAGATATCATCCATAGTCCATAAATGCTCCAAAGTATACAGGAGAAAGTCTACACGTTCTATACAAATCCTTAGCATTTTAAATAAGGGTCTTGAACATATGCAGGTTTGTTATCTGCAGAGTGGTCCTGAGGATAGTAAGGGAGGATTAGTTATAGGATAATTTATCTTCCTAGTTTCCTGGGAGCACAGAATTTTCTGGAATAGGATGGTTGTGGGGAACTTTCTTTAGGCCTATTGAACCAAGTGTGGTACTTTACTGGGACATCTCAAAGTCTGTGGAATATTTTTGATGATGATGATGATGATTTTATGAGCAAACAGGGATTGTTTAGAGATTTACGGAAATGGAAGGAACCAATGCTCAGTTTCTCTTATTGAGTCTGAATCTCAGATTCCTTGTTGACTACCTGGGGAATTATAAGTTGCTAGGGGTAGCTCTCCTTCCCTGCCCTTTGATTTGAATTTAACAAGAACTTCTGTGGTCTGAGAACCAGCCTACTCTAGACACTTCAGGCTCATGAAAGATGTTTTGCTGGGTCTGGCTGAGAGGCAGAAATAAAATGTTGATTTTTCTAAACTTGCTCTCATAGGCCTCCCCTAGACAAAAGGTACCAGTGTTTCCCTTTGGCACAGGGGAAGGAGTAGAAAGGATGCTGAGATGCTAATCCCAAGTTTGGGGTATCTCAGGCGATCACAGAGATACTTTGTCTTTTATGACAGTGCAGTTCCCAGCATCCCTCTGGGATGCCTTAGACTCAAATTGTCTGGGAAAAGCAAAATCAGTCACATTTGGCAAAGCTCAATGCACCAGAGCATGGGAAACACAAATTAAAATAGATACTTCTTCAGTCACTAAACTGTTTGGTTACAAGTTCGCTTGGTATAAAGAGAATCATTAGAAAAGGCAGCTCCCAAGGGATCAGCCTCCAGTTCAGGTTTGGTGAGCTTCACAGGCCTGTTCAGTCTCTTTGAGGCTTAGCATCCTCATCCTCCTAGCTCAAAGTAAAGAAATCTTTAAACAAAGCCAAGATAACAAGGGCTAGCCATTCTGAAATCACTTTCTTATTCTGCTCATAGGAATTCATAAACACTTTTCAATTCGTCAGACATGATGTTCTGTTCCTGGGATAGTGGCAATCACTTTACCACTGGCTTTTGTTTGTTAAGGGAGTCTGAGCTTTGCCTAACAAGTGCCCCTCATCTCCTGTCTAAGGTAGTAAATCAATAAGGATCAAGTTTGAGACAGGGTGAATTATTATTACATCTGTTATTCCATAGAAATCTTTCTTTTCTACTATGGCGAATCTAAGAGACACATTGCCCCACTGTGAATGTCATTCTGTTTAATTCTAACATCTGTATAAATCATAAAGGTACTTATTTCCCTACATAGTCTGACATGCTTTTCCCTAAAGAGGCTAACATCTCTGGGTTTGGATCACCAATATACACAACATACTTTTGTTAATATGAATTTATACATTTCTTTGGGTTATTTTGAGACTGAATCTCATGTATCTTAATCTTACCACAAAAATTAGGTTAGCCTTGAACTCCTGATCCTCCTACTTTAGACTCCTCAGTGCTAGGATGACAGGTGTGTGCCACCTTGCCGGCTCCATTAGTGTTTTTAAACTCTATTGTATGAAACAGCACCTCCTGGCCTGAGGGGCCATTGTTCTGGACAACAGTGGGAGGTGCTGGAATTTGACCACATGTTATACACGAACTCATACAATGCAGACGTGAGAACTAAAGGGCATTTGCTGCATTCTCCAACTCGTGATCTTGTGAATGTGTTTGAAACCCAGAGCAGGAAACTCCCATTTAATATGCTTGTTGTCCAAGATGATAGACTAGAAGGTTCCAATCACCCAAGAGGACTCAAAGGATTGGTTCCAGCCAGGACATTGCAATGGTCACACTTAGCTCTTTTCCAATGATAGTACCCAGAGCTAATACTTATAGTGACATGTATTGAGTGCCAGCTGCAAGTTACACACTGTAGCTGATAAGTTCTTATCATCCTGCTCTAAGCTCTGCCCCTAGACATTTTTTGTGGGTGCTCATGAGTTGTGTGTATTTATAGGTAGACCTACAAGACAGGGAAAATGCTACACAGAAATCAGAGTCTGCCTTCAGTGCTGACAAGATTCTCTTCTGTTCCTTGAATGTTGAAAGAATTAGCACCATGAATCCTACAAAAACTCCCTGTAGCTCAGGACATGCCATTCTGTTTGTTGTGTTTGTTTGTTTTTTGAGACAGGGTTTCTTTGTGTATCTCTGGCTGTCCTGGAACTTGTTTCGTAGACTAGGTTGGACTCCAACTCACTGACATCAACTTGCCTCTGCCTCCCAAGTGCTAGAATTAAAGGCACACAACATCACTGCCTGGCCCTTACACCATGCTATTATACTGGTAAGATTTGGGGAACATGAATTGCTCAGATCTCATATACAAACAGTAGATATCTTTGACAACAATATTCTGAAATTTACTTCTATGTCTAAGAGGAGGAGTGGAAGGATTAAAGCATACAAATGTTCCTTGTCCTCTTTAAAGTGGCTGACCTACTTGCCCCAGACGGGTGAGGTACCCAACAGAAAGTAAGCAAGAGAGCAGACAAAATGAACAAGTATAGTTCTGTGGTTTGATTTAAATAAACAACTTCTGTGGGAGAAGATGACTGTGGTCTGGGTAATGTTCATATCTATAAAACTCAAGAAAGATGAATGCAACCCGATATGCACAGAATTTTCTTGACCTGACTGTGGAATTCTGCTCTGAATTATTTTGGTCGAGAGAAACTTCTGATTGGAATCAGACATGGGCTTACCCAGCGGAGGTCATGGTCACATGGCCCTGCTCGTCCCTCTTCATCTTCATATAAAGGGAACCCTTCTCTTCGAGCCTGATAGTACTCCTTCCGAAGTTTCTGGATGCGGTCACTGTTACCAGTCATGGGACGGCCACTGTAGCACAGGAATAGATATGGTCACATGGTGGACATCAGCCTCTGAGATCCCCTTTTCCTTTCCCTGTTAAAGTGTCTGATGTCCAAATTTGAAATTTGACAATGCAATTTAAACTAGGAAAATGGTAAAATCAATAATAAGCAAAGAAAGGACATATCACACACACACACACACACACACACACACACACACACACACATTTAGCTCCAAGTATCAAGGCATCTGATTTGGGATTAATAAGTACTTTTTGGGAATGAGAAGGTAAGATCATGTCCTGAGCTTCTAGTGCAATTCAAAAATTCACTGTGTTCTCCTTACAATCACATATGCAGTGTTTGGTTAAATTTCAATACGGGTATCTCATTCTTTCAAATGTCATTGCTTATTTGAGATCAAATCCCAGTTGTTTGACCTGAAGGTTGGATGTGACAAATGATTGGCTGGCATGCACCAGCATTCCTTTCAGTGAAACTCAAGACGTGTGTGTGTGTGTGTGTGTGTGTGTGTGTGTGTGTGT
>NC_022030.1:46125143-46128626 GCF_000317375.1 Microtus ochrogaster
GTGTGTGTGTGTGTGTGTGTGTGTGTGTGTGTGTATGTGTGTGTGTGTGTGTGTGTGTGTGTGTTAGGGGATGGGATGGTGTCAGGATATAGGCCACTGTATGAGTGAAGATAGACCACAGGAAAGAAAGAAGGTGAGAGATATGGCAATAAGGGAAAGATTTGGGTAGGGGAAGGTAGACAGCTGCCCAATGTTTCAGTGTGCTCCTTGTCCAAGGGCCATGTCTCTCTGTGTTACCCACTGATTCTGCTTAAGATTATAGCTTGCCCAGTGCCACCTTGGGCAACCAGTGGCCCCTTTATAGGTTGGGTTGATTTGTTATGATTATTTTAACATAACCAGGATTATGCTTTATAATCAGCCCAGGGAGGCAAGACAAAACAGATATACAGGTCTTGACTTGCCATTGAACCTCACCAGTTCATTTAACAATTGAGTGTCCCACTGTGCCAGACCTCACATTAAGATCTGGAGAAGTAAAGATGAGCATTTCATATCCTTTCCTGGATGAATCTGCTGTGGAATAATCCTCATGTACACTGGAAAGATGTGTACACTCTAATTAGTATAATAATGCTGATTGACCAGTAGCCAGGCAGGAAGTATGGGCAGGGCAATCAAACTAATGATGATGGGAAGGAGAAGGGTGAAGTGGAGAATCACCAGCCAGATGCAGTGGGCTCAGGTGATGATTGTGCCACGCTAATAAATGTAAGAGCACATGGCAAAGCATAAATAGAAATATGGGTTAATTTGAGTGTAAGAATTACCTAGTAACAAGCCTGAGCTATTGGCTGAGCATTTACAATTTGCATTAAGCCCTCAAGTCAATTATTTGGGAAGCAGATGCCAGGAACAAATGGGCGGGAAAGAAATGTCTGACTACACGAACCACAATCTCAGAGGAATGAATATGACACCACTGGAAGAATCTGCACAGGGCTTATGGGAACATGAGTGCTTAAATTTTGATAGGGTGAGAGCAGGCCATGGGAGGTGATAGTGGAAGGCTCCATAGAGGAGGTGATACTCTAGTTGAAACTTATAGGAACAAAAACATTTTGCTTTGGGGATTCATTCCCCAGTCAGCACATTTGGGCAAGTAGAGGTCCCAGTTACCTTTGTTCTACCCCCCTTCACATCAGAAGATATGTGGTCCCTTCCTCATGTTATTAGTAAGTATTGATGACCTGAGTCTTGGATAAGAATCACTCTGTAGTTTATGGCTATATGGGAGGGATTGTGGGAAGAGAAACAAGGGACTATTGGATAAATATGTAGAAACCCTGATGTGAAGAACCTTGCATGTCATAAAGGTCCTGAGGTATTACTGTTTAGTTTTACACTTAAATGAGACACCTTATAAAAAAAAAGCTAACTCAAAACAAAGTAAAGTATTTGACAATTAAGCTAGGAAGTTATAAGAAATAAAGTTGTAAGTAAACATGTTTTCAGGACAAGGTCTTCTACTGGATGGGAAAGTAGTGGACAGTGTGCCTACAGGTTGGCTGTGTGGCTTCTCACCAGTAAGTATGCACTGGCCAGTGGGCTTCACGGGTCCACTAGCGATGTTGATTGATCAACAATCAATGCTTTGACTAAGAAAGGGCAAACCCTGAGGTTGGAGTGAAGGATCCGCACTTAGGAGGAATTGGACTCTCAGCACATGTGTTTACATGTTTACAGCCACCGATAATTCAAACTCCATGGAATCTGCCACCTTGGGTCTGTGTGGGCACCTGCACTTACATGCACACACCCATAATTGAAAATAATGAGACTAAATCTTAAAAAAGAGTAAGTTAAGTGCCGACAAGGGGGGGGGGGGGAATGACACAGACCTTCCTTTTTCCTATGTATTGAAAAATTCTTAAAATAGTTCTATTTCTCCTTCCTTTAAGTTTTTAATTTAAAAAGATAACCCTCAATACAATAAGGGACTGCTAAGCTTTCCTGGAGCGCATGCGCTGAGAGCAGCATGCTCTACTCTGAGAGCTGCCTGGCTCCTTAGTAACACAAGAGGACTGCAGGGGCTAGATCCAATGCACAGGCTTCTGCTGGTTACAGAGATGCAAGAGTAGCATTCAAACTCACCAGATGAGTTCAATCAACGTGGTGCAAACATTGCATACATAATCTATTAGTTTACCCCAAAGAAACTGAAGCATTGAATTCAAGTAGAATGAAGTCATCAGTAATAAAGGAAAACAGAAAAAGGGAAGAAAGTGACTGGTAAGGTACTGTTTTTATAAAAGGACCAAACATCACAATATTCTTCCATTTGTGGTGGGAAAAAATCACATTCAGACTATAAACTGTTCTTCCATATGCCTATAAATACGTAAATTTAAAAATATGGGTTTGATCAGCTTGCCATTCTCAAACAAGACAGTAAGGCAAGAATATAAAAGCAGTTGTTCAGCATTCAAAAAAAGTCCCTCATGGCCGACAGGAGCATGACTATGTACCTGGAAGAGAAATCTGGCCCCAGTGAAAAACAAGAGGAAAGTCATGGAGTATCTCCATGCAAAATGTGCTGTGTCTTCTCCCAAGTGTGAATAGTCTTATTTCCCCGTTTCTAAAAAACCTCTTTCTGCCCTTTAGTAACAACAGTATAGTTTTCCAAGTGTTTTATATGTTAGGAATCACACATTCTAATTCATTTTTCAGTGCTTCTCAGTAGACAATATATGCTTATCACTAAACTAATAAAATGTTATATATTATAGTGTCATAAGCATAGTAATCAATTGATTCTATTTTGTGTTACAGTTATGCAAATTTAGCAATTTGATGCTAGATTTATAGATATTTTGTAGCAATGTTATCAACCATTATAATAATAATTTACACCATAAATATATTGATGCAAACCTTTATTTCTGCTGTCTGGTCAGAGTGCACACCACAAATAAATTACACTCTTTTTTCTGAAGGACCCTAGAGAACTTTAGAATCCTTCTGAAGCCAGGACTTCAGAAAACTACCAAGCCATAGGGTAGACACTTGAATGGACTTTATTTATAATTCTAGTGTAATAGCTTTGGAAAATACTTCAAAGTCTGAAAATAATATTAAAAGATAATGTTTATTGTTCTGTTCATCTAATTGAAGAAGAGAAGGCAATCAGGTACAGATGACTAAGAAAGTTGGTGTGACTCCAACATTCCTATTGACTGGAGCAACTTGTGATTGAAATCATCTATCTTCTCTATATCGTAGAGACTTGGGCCTCTAGCAGACACAAAACCTTATACCAAAGCTAAACCAAGACCAGGTGAACAATCTAAAAAGACCTGTTAGTTACGAAGAACTAGAAACCGTTATCAAAAATCTCCCTTCCAAAAAAAGCCCAGGCCCAGATGGTTTCAATGCGGAATTCTACCAGAACTTCCAAGAAGAGCTTATACCTATACTCCTTAATGTATTTCACAGTATAGAAACAGAAGAGTCATTGCCAAATTCCTTTTATGAAGCTACAGT
>NC_022030.1:46136237-46143687 GCF_000317375.1 Microtus ochrogaster
TTTAAGGGCATCAATCACTTTCATAAAGTCAATTTTTTCTACTTCTTCTTGATTAAGGTGTTCATGTCCTCCTGTTGTGAGGTCGCTGGGTTCTGGTGTTTTTATGTTGTTTTTCAGATTGTTGGGTGAATTCTTGCATTGGTGCCTGCCCATCTCTTCCTCCGAATACTTCCCTATGGATCTTCTTGTACAGGATCAGGTCTCCTTGCCTACTGATATACCTTCCCAGTGATGGCTCTCCCCAGTGATGGCTCTCCTGGTGCTCCAGTGATGTCTCTCCCCAATGATGGCTCTCCTGGTGCCCAGATCAGATCTCTGTGCTGGTTGGGTAGCTCGTAAACAAAGTGCCTACCTTGCTTGCTGCAGGCAGGCTATTGAAACAAAGGAGCTCCAGGCTGCTCAGTTGCCCTAGGGATTCAGCCCCAGTGCCCAGAAGAGGGGAGGGAGGCAGAAACGGGGAGGGTTCTGGATGCAAGCTGGGTTGGATAGGAAGAGAGAGGCAGTATGCTGGGAGTATAGGCCCAGCAGGAAGCCCAGGAAGTATAGGGAGGATGAGGAACGTCTGAGTTCCTTGTCCTGGGCTGCTGCTGAGGGTCCGAATCTCACCCCAATGATGGCTCTCCTGGTGCCGAGATCAGATCTCCATGCTGGTTGGGTAGCTTGTAAACAAAGCGCCTATTTTGCTTGCTGCAGGCAGGCTATTCCAGAGCTTAATTTTGTAGTGGGTTTCATTTTCTTTGCAGTTCTCGATAGTCATAAATAAAGACCATATGTGAAGCCCTTCACACCAGAGCGCTACATACTTTTCTGGATTCTAAACTTACTCTTCCTTGCTCATAATTCCTTCCACTGGAATACTTCTTAGAAATGGGTATCAGTCTGAGCACAGTGCAATCTTCTCTCCTTGCTGCTGTGGTCTGCGGAAGGTAACCTAGCTTTATGGAGCAGCTGGGATGTCCTGGACACGGGATCTGTGCTCCTGTCCTCAGTCAAATCTGTGAGGACAGTGTTGTTGTTGGCGTTTCCCAGACTCGCACACCAAAGCTCAGAGAAGAAGGAAATATGAGCATTGCGTGGCGGGCCAGGATTTGTGTGCCTGTAAAACCCTAGC
This sequence comes from Microtus ochrogaster, assembly GCF_000317375.1. Lineage (NCBI taxonomy): Eukaryota > Metazoa > Chordata > Mammalia > Rodentia > Cricetidae > Microtus > Microtus ochrogaster. The sequence goes on from NC_022030.1 coordinate 46,137,349, forward strand.
TGTTTCTCCTATATCAAGTGGCCTTGGGAGAAAGGCATTAAAATGCAGCAGGCATTGTGGAGATACAGTTCACAGGCATTTCAACAGAGAGGGAATTTAGTGCAGTGCATTTATAGGCATACCTTTTGATATTCTTTTATTTGCACAGATCTTTGCTATAAAAATAGAAATCGAAGTAGCTAAAGTAATAGGAATACAAGCAATAAAGTCTGTATTCATTAAAGGAATGATGTTGGAGTGATTGCAGACTGACATTTCTGGGCAATTAATATTATATCACTAACAGGCTCATGTGGGAAACTGACATAAAACTGAACGGAGTGCAGAAGAAAATCAACATCTGACTAGGATCCCACATGAAAGACCACGACTGTGGATGAAGTCTAGGGTGGAGAGGCAGCCAGAGGCTGCAGGGAAAGTTCTGTCTGTGTGGAGCTTTATTTTGCTAACCATACTAGAAATTCCGCAAAATATCCTAAGAAAACCATCCAGCTGAAGGCAGGTTATCATGGGAATGATTACGAGGTTTCGCTGGTAAAAAAAAAAAAAAAAATCCTGCCCAATAAAAATGTGAGAGATTCTTATCTATGTATGGAGGATCTTATCCTTTTTTCTCTCGCTCATATATTTCATCCCTATGGCACTCTTTCCCCTCCTTCCATTTCTCCAGAATCTCCCCCTCGCTCCCCCCCCACCCCAGATCTATCCCTTCTTCAGCCTCCCCTCAGCCAAGAGCAGGCCTCCCAGCTACCTCAGTGAAACATGACATAAGAGCGAACAATAAGCCCAGGCACATATCATAGCATCAAGGGCGGATGAAGCAACCCAGTAGGGGGATTAAGGTTTCACAAGCAGGCAAAAGAGTCAGAGACAGTCCCTGTCTCTCTCACTGTTTGGAGTCCCACAGAAACACCAAGGTACCCAGTCATAACACATATGCAGAGGAACTATATCAGACCCCTACAGGCTCCCGGATCTCTGCAAGTTCCAGGAGTCCTGCTCAGTTGAAGGGAGGATCTTATTCTTATGTATGTATTGAAGATAATGAGTAATTAAAAAACATTTAGATTTCTACACTCTGGAGACCTGACAGCATTTACACAAATACTACAGAATTAACATTCCATGATGAAAATACATTTAAATATGTGCCAATATTATTAAAGATACTTAATAAGAGGGTTCAATTCTATAGAATTCTCCCAATTACATTTTTTTGTCCCAAAAAGTTATGGAAATTATCTGATGTTTACTGAAAACTGCGATTATGCATTTCAAACCTCACACCCCAAGGAGTAACCTAGTCTTGCATTGGCTTCAGATATCTTGATTTTGCATCCAGTGACATTGTGGAACCCTAACCATGGGTAGCATTTTGGGATTCTTGTTTCTAATTTCTTCTCAAATTCTACCTCATTATCTATGATGATTTAACTATTTCACAGGAGCAAAGATATTCTAAAGAAATGCATGGGCCCTTCCAATTGAAACAATGGGTCCTAAGAAACTGGAATTTTCAACAGGTGTGGTATGCTGATAGAATGATAAAAGCAAGAGTCCAAGTGTGGAGAGGGGGACAGCGGGGGTGGGGGGATGGGGCACAGCCGGGGGGGGGCACAGCAGGGGGGGACACAGATGGGGGGAACACATCCGGGAGGGGCACAGCCAGGGGGAAGGGGGACACAGTAGTAGGGGGCAGGGGTGGGGGAAGACAAGCTGGGGGGGACACTTCCAGCTGGGGGGGGGCATAGTCAGGATGGGGGCTTGTCCTGGAAAGAGATTCCACATTTATCTAACAACTTGTCAGACCACCTTGCAGGAGAGACTGGATCCAAGAGTATACCACTGGGTGGGACCACACTTTGGCCAAGTCTTTTTAGTTATGGCTACTTCTTGCCTTCTGTTTAAACCTGGATCTTAGCTTAGAAGATAGACTTGAGGAGGACTGGACCTCTTTGTTCCTTTTCCCACCCGGCTATACTTAATAAATCTTTTTTTTCCCTGGCTTCTTAGTATTTGTCTCATTAATTGGCCTATTGAGGATAGTTGGCTGAGCCTCGCTTGTTAAAGCTGCCAGGGCCCAGGCTCTGATCCTAATAGCTCTGGTGAAAATGATACTCTCCATTTTCACCAAGTTTTGCCAACAGTTCACCGTAAAATAATGAGGATTTATCTCGATCATATGATTTCTACCAGAATTAAGTTAACTTTGTGATTAAAACAATTGCTGCAATTAAGAACCTCTTGTTTAGGATGGCTGCATTTGAGTTCCTTGATTAAGACTGACTAGTTTAGAGAACAGGCAAATGACCCTAGGAACAGTCAAAATCAACGTTTTACGTGTGGAATTCCCTGTTTCTTCAAGGAAGTGTATTCAGAGGACATCAGGAGACAGAGGTTAGGCCCATAAAGATTGGAATATCTCATAACGACGAGGTGGTTGAGCTGTGGAAAAGTAACCTAGGTTCTATATTAATATACAGCTTTGGAAAGGGCACATGTCTAAGGCTGCTCTAGCCTACTGCTTATGCCAGGATGTGGTGGGCCTTCAAAACTGCTTCAGAGGAATTACTATTCAAGTGGGGGTCATATGTAATGAAAAACTCCCCAAACATGATCCTATATTAGCTCAGGCCAGATCCTGGTCCTTCCCCAGGCTGGGCTGGTGGCATTTGACCCAGATGGAATAATGTGACAATGTGCCTTGGCTAACGCGCTCCTGACTTTGCCATGGCAGTGACAGCCTGTCCTTTGAACTTTCTCCACAGGCTTCCTGCTTCCCTTAAGATTCACGTCTTGGTACTTCCCTCCTGCCTGGATGAGCTGACCCTCTGACTTCTACAGATTGGAAATTTATCTTGGAAATCGTAACCCTGGCTGGACTGACCACGGTGACTCAAGCTGTAACAGTGGAGCGTAAAGAAATAATACTTTTGATTGCATAATGGTGAGCACTGCCTTTCCCACCACGAACACAGCTACTATTTACCTGGGATGTAATCGTACTGATTCATGAAAGGCACCATTCTCCTGCATTGGAGTGTTGTGAGATTTGCCACCAGATCGATGTCATGTCTTTAGAGAAAAGGCATAGGCTCTACCTAGCTCTTTATCAGCTGAGACAAATGCAGGGCTGATCTCTGAGGTCAGAACACCCTGCTTCTCTGCCTCTTCTTCCAGAAGAAACCGAAACTCCCAGAGTGTCACTGCCGGTGTGGTTCACAATTCAACAATGAAACTCGAGTTGTTTCCACTCACCTTTGCAAGCCTGCCACAGGTAATCACATTTATTCGCTTATATACAGGACCTGCCAGCTGAACTCAACTTACCAAGGCCATTTTGTCTTAATCATAAAATGGCCATGAATTACTCATAGTTGAAAACTATTAAGGCACATTTCTGCTAACATACATAGTAGAGTATTTGTAACCTTAAATAATTTGCATATATACTAGACCTTTCAAACATGTATATATATATATATATGTATGTATATTCACATAAGTATATATCTAATCTATATTGTTTCAAGGCATTTTGCCAATTTTATAAACAATATGAAGTACACAGGGATCATAGAAAATGTTCATAAGTTATTTATATGGTAATGCTTACTTCTTAAAAAAGAACTATTTTAAAATATAGCTAAAATATTCACATAGAATGGTGGGCAAAATTACCCTTTCATCTCTTCTCAATGTGTTTGCCAAACAAGTATACAGCAATGCAAAATAAATAGATGTGGATCAATGCGGAGCTGCGTCTTTATTTGAGATGATAAGTGAACCGTGCCGTGTTCCCGTCCTGTAGACACTGCTACTCTTACATGGCCTTGCGTCAGAACTGCATCTAATTGATAGATTTAATTTATCAGTGCTTAGATGTAAACAGAGGCTTGGGCGGTTTTAGCAGACGTTCCCATCAGAGCTTCCATCCACTGAAGTTTCCCTGGATATGAGCTAACTTAGTTTCCTCCTGTTTGTGACAGTTTCTAACAGCCATTTATTTCTTGAGTTTTATGCTTTTGTGAGTGGGACCCCAGTGTTCAGACTGGCATTATGGGTCCAACATGATCCTGTGCACACAATGGGGAGAAACAGTCTAATGCAGAACTACAGGGAAGAACACTAGGTGGGCTGAATGGTCAGAAGGGGGAATCAACAGAACATCCTCCTGCAGGGTCTTCCAGGCCAGTTTCAAATACACACAGATCTTTAGTCCACATAATGACTGAAAACTAACCTTAAGATGCAAGTCCACCTGAAACCTTAAAAGTTTTATCAGAGGATTTTATGGTCCAGGATAAAATGATCAAAATCTAGATAAAAGTAAATGGAAGAAACCAACCAAGTTTGTGCTATTTTAGCTTGCATCCATCTTCTTGATGCGAACAGGGGACAAGACAAGGAGGAAGAAAGTTTTATTGAGCAAATTAATAACAATATGTGCACACACATCCCTCCCAGAGATTCACACCAATAGCTACAGGATCCGAAAGATAAAATTATTAACTTCTAGGCTTCAATCAAACACAGCTTGAGTTTTAAGAATACACATCTGACATTTAGATGTGGATTAAGCTTTCAGGGTCATTCTGGGAAAGCAAGCCTTTGTGGGCTGCAGGCCATGAAACCTTGGGAAATTCTAGGCCTCCGTGAGATTCCCTCTTCCTCAGAAGAAATGACAGAGAAGGTCTCACCTCCCGGGGGACCATGGAGTGCCATCAACCTAGTGATTTTCAGCAGCTGGATATCCAGGTCGTCCCTTCTGGCTGACAAGGAAGTCAGCTCTAACAGGTGACATGGTTTTAAGGGGAACGAAGGACATTCTAATGATCCAGTGCATGGATGGTAGCACTGTCATTCAGAGAACAGTCTGGAGAATGTATGCACAGTAGGCATTTAAGACAGCAGTTTCTTACAAATCAATCCCTGTCTCCCATCGTCTCTTTCAGTAGAAGAGTTTAGGAAAATAATTAAAGTGACAGAGAAATATATACTAAAAAATTCTTTCAGTTCAAAGAACCTAAAAGTTGTGGGAGCCAAAGTATTATATATATATTATACATATGCAACTTAGTCCTTACCTTCATGTCTGTTAGGAATGCGTGTAACAAACTAGCTATACAGAAGTGATGTTTGGATCACAGCTTTGTGATCATTGGGAAGATGTTAACGATGAGACATGATGTTGATAAACAGGTCATTCCATTTGCAGTATAATGATATGATTTTTGTTAAAATAACTAGGTCCACCAGACTAAGAACTTGCTAATGACTTACTCTGAAGAGCTCTACATTTAATTTCTTTTTCACCTAATGCACAAATGCTGAGATCTTCTGCAGCTTTAAATATGCTTAGAACAACCACCCACAAAATAGATTCTTGACTTTCAAGAGTTCACTACAAAGGTAAGATCAACTGATGTTCCAAAGGACAATGGGTCCAAGAATATCCCCTAGCTCTCATTTTGCATGATAGAAGGTCCACTTGGGTACACTGGTGCTCTCTGTTGACTTCCTGGCCTCAGGGATCATGGGACGGTGCAAAGTCAGCACTATCATAGCCTATAGATTGTTTCCTTTGTTAAAAGATGTTCAGGTTCTTACAAGTCCTTGCTAGAGCAATGCCAACCCCCTTTTCATCTTGGAATGGAAAACAGTAACCAGACATCAAACTTAGACCATTGGCTGCCTTTATGGGATCTCTCCACTAACTCACTGTTTTCTGACCTGCACATTCATTGGAATTCTACTTTTTCTCCAGCAGAGCCAGATCCAACCGTCAGGGTTGTCCACAGTCCAGTGGGGGACATGGTGACATAAATAAATAGTGCAGTGTGGCAGTTATCATGAGGAAGTGTCATGGTGTGTAGTGAAGTCCTGTGGCTGCTCCGCGGAGGAGACATAGATATGACCAGGAGGCTAAACATGGAAGAGGAGGGAGTGGAACATACAAAGGGGGAGCTCCATGGAAGAGCAGGAACATGTGGGGAACAGAGGATTTAAAGAGCTTGCTCGTACCCATCCTTCTGAATGAAACAAAGGGACTTTCAGTCAGGACAACAGCAGCATCATAACAGACTTTCCACCAAGGTCAACCCAGAAGAACTAATCCGTGTGATGAACACTTAACCTCTATGGGGTTTTGCATTTTGTGATTTTTCTGCATGTGTGTGTGCATACAATTCAGACTCAACAGTTAGCCACATCATAGGCAAAACCCACAGTCTAGTCTCATCTCCCAAATGATTGGACACCACACCTAAGGACCACTGAAGACTGGACGCCATACCTAACCACTGATGATTGGACACCACACCTAAGGACCACTGATGA
>NC_022030.1:46144026-46149401 GCF_000317375.1 Microtus ochrogaster
CACTGATGATTGGACACCACACCTAAGGACCACTGATGATTGGACGCCATACCTAACCACTGAAGATTGGATGCCGCACCTAAGGACCAATGATGATTGAAGCGAGGGGGCAGGCATGGAACTTTCCAGACTTGTTATAACCAGAGCTCTTGTTTATCTGACATGAGCTGATGATGATGTATGATACATCATTAATACAGTGACACATTTCCCATTAGGGGAAAGGTACTGGCTGCCAAATTACAGGTCAGAAGGTTAAAGCAACACAAAACAAAACAAATGAAACCAGTCCTTTAGGGATTGGCTAAGACTTTTCTTTTAGGGGAAAACAGTCACAGGATTTTAATTAACAAATAACCGCGGCTCCATTCAGGAGAGGGGATGGCAGGACCGAGGATCTGCCAGTGAGGGGAGCCAGCTTGTCATTTAGATATGGAAAGTGAATGAGTCAGCAAATATCAGAGAAGAAGGAAAATTAGGGACCATGCTGCCAAGAACGGGACTCAACAAATAACTCACAGCGAAATGAAGAAAAGCCATGGTTTCCTCGGCTTTTAGTTGCCTGTTCGTCCCGTGACAGCAGGCATTTTGTTCATAAACACCGATGTCTGCTATTTTGGTGAAGTTATGGGGGGCATGGAATGAATATATATATTCATTCATATATATTAGTAATGCTTGTGTACTCTATTTATAGCGTTGAGGAAAACAGCTCTCCAAACTGTCATCTATATGTTATATCATCACAATATTTCTTCCCTGCCATGTTCCCACCATTTTTATTAACCACCTCCTTCTTATCAGCTCCCAATTATCTGTGGAAAAAGGAGGCTAGGAAGAGTATAAAAAAATAAACACAAAAGAAGATTTAAAAAAAAATCTCATTTAACCAACAACATTATTTTCTTTGCCAACAAATGTTTTTCCCAGAGCTATAAATAATATCCCAATTAATTGACCTAAAGTTCACATTCTTTCCCTGGATCAGACCTTTTTTTGGTAAAGTTACTAATGAGGTGGGGGTAAAGGTCAAAAGGCAGGCAGGCAGGCAGGCCAGAGGAGGCAGAAGAAACACAAAGATGCAAACAGTGAGAGTGTGGACAGTTGGGAGGTAATGACTGAGCAGCCGCCCCCTGAAGGATCCGCTGTGCCACCAGAGAAAGGAAACAAAGCTTTCCAGGAGAGAGGACCAGGCAGTAATCTTCCGAGTGCGTACATGGTACAGACTAATGTACCATGTCAGTGTACCCATATCAGAGAGGAACTCTGAGGAGACCACGTCTTCCACATTTTGATGCGAACCTTATTGTTAACTAATCTGCAACAACACCTTTTCTCTGTGTGCTTGCAGACACATAGTCACTCAAATGCCGTTAATTCGTTATTAGTTGGGAAACATTCATGACGAGGATGCAGACAGGAAGGCCGTGTTATACGGCTCTGCAGTATTTGGTGTACTAACTATTAGCATGAAAGAAGGAAGTAACACACTTTATTAGAGACTTCCTCGTCTACAGTGAAATCATCGCTTATCCAAGTATAAATAAGCCCACTGCCTCCTAGCTTGAATTTTCTTTGAATTCTGCATAAAATCTGAGACACCAGGCTTAAATCGAATCACTGTGTTATTTCTTCATATAGTACCTGACTGACTTTAAAAGTTGAATACTTATTGTGTATCTAAGAGAGTTCCTAAATTTAAAACCTGCTCCCCAAAAGAATCATTTCCTCTCTTCTTCAAAGAAGCTTTTTAGTACCGCATCCAAAATATCTAGGGAATTGGGGAGAGAAGAGGGAGGGGTAGGAGCGGGGCTAAAGAAAGAGAGCTAATGGTCAAAACGCATCCTTATAATAAAATGAGCTTCCTAATGGATGCTTGCTACAGGAATAACATTAATTCAGTATCAGGACTTCCACTGGAAAAATATGAATGCAATTTATCTTTTTAACTGTCAGCTGCATTTCTAAAGCTCTGAAGTCTGTAGCTTCCAGGGGCCTTTTGTCTTTCTGCCATGGCAGGAATATCTTGGACAGCTGTAAGAGCTTTCTAAGCTATCTTTCTCAAAATCCATTAGCTAATTCAAGGAACCTAATTAGAGCTGCCATTTTGATGGAGCATACTGAATACTCAGTACAAACTAGTAACACCATCAATGTTTATTAGAAAATCACAAAGCCCAAAGTGCTCCGTTCCCTATGAATATTAATGGGAATACAGCAAACAAAATATTTATTAAAACACGTGCTTAATACCACCAAGGTTTACAGACAGACGCTGAAAGAGAGAGAAAAGCACACACTTGAATCAGAAGGCCTTGCCCGCGGACACACAATGGCCTGAGATTTAGACTTAAGCAGCTCATAATTATTATTTGTACGCCCTCCACACTTGTCTCCCTGGGTTTCACGCCCTGGGACTCAGTGGCTCACAGCTGGCAAGACAGATGTAAAACCAGGGAAGACTGCAGGAGGAGGTGGAGGCAGCCCACCCCCGCCCCTGACAAAAAAGTAAAATAAAATCCCAAACAGCTGCTGAGTGCCCCAAATCCTTGTCAGTGGAGAAATAAGTCTTGCTTCTCTATAAAGCCAACAGCTTGATGATGTCAGTGATTTTTACCCTCATCCAAAAGAGGGTGTCATCCAAGTAACTGTTATCTCCTGCTTCTGCCTTTGGGCCTGGAATATGGGAGTGCCTCAACTGTCAGTCATGCATTCTGCTGCTATGCCTTCTGATGAAGCCCCCACACAACCCTGGCCAGCTCAGTATCGACCCTAGCTGTGCTGAAAGGATGGAGAGACTATGTATGTTCTCTTCTCTTAGGAGCAGTAAGATGTCCTTTGTGTAAGGCTCCAGTCCAGGAAGCCAATCCTCTCTGAAGCCGTTGCCTCTTGCCTCTCTCTTTTCTTCTCCATTGCCTTTGACCAGACATTGAAAAAAACGATCTTCTGTTGTGTCCGTTTGTCTGTCATCGCATCACTGCTACACTGCCTCCAACCCCTTCCTGGCCTCTGCAGGCTGGATTTCAGAAGCAAACTCTTCGAAGCCCCTCCCGTCTCTATTTCTCTGTTCTTTTGCAGGCCGGGGCTGGTGCTGGTTGGCCCCATGTGCCAAGGTAAGAGTTCTGAATCTTACTCAGAGGGGAATACACTGGCAACAGATTTTTAGGCAGGAAGTCACATGATGAAAGGAAAACTTTAGGACACAATTCTGGCTTTTCTTTGGAAGACAGAATGGAGGTTGTTGCATTCAACAAGAAAACCTTTTCTCAAAGTCTGAAATACAGGAGAGAATTAGGTGCATGTCAGAGAAGATGGCGGTGGGCTTAGTGGTGCCCATGACAATGGAGATAAGTATTCAAGTTCAGATTATCTGATTCCAAGCATTGGATTAGTCTCTGGCCTGTTCCTGGCAGAAAGTCTTTTTCATTCTACTTTGGAATTCTCAGAGCACTTGGCACTTACATTATGGCTCCTTCCCTCTCTCCTGCGGTATTATCATCATTCCCAGGCTTGATATGGTTTTAATCTTGGCTACCCCTTGGTGGTAGCCACGGGCTACAAGGTGTTTAATCACTCTTGTATCTTCTACAAAAGTTGGCAGAGTCCCCTCGTGAGATACCTTTAACTCATAAGTGTTTGTGGGAGTTGAAGACAAGAGAGCCATTGAAGAGTGTTCAGATGTTGAAGTAGGAAGGGAAGGGGAAGAACTGGTGGTGCTTTTAGGGATGAGGGAGGCTAGGTACAGTGGCTGGGGTATGTGTGGGAGACATGCAGGGCCATGACTATTCAATAGCACCTTGTGCAGCTACGCGTAGAGGGCTTTTCTTTTGTCATCATTTTTCATTCCCATTCCCATGTATGCAGCCATATAGCATTACTGTGTCTACCCTCAGTACCTTTCTACAAATCGCTCTGCCATTTCCACAGATTGCACAGATATTACTTCTGTGTTTAAAGAAATTCCTCTACATTTCTTGAAGTTTTCTTTGCTGCAACATGTTCCTATGGCCTCGTTTCTTCAGGCGGCAGTTGCTACAACATTTTTGGTGCCATCAGATCGCATAAGGGTTATCTAGCCAAGCGGTAATGTGCTTTGCTTATTAAAAGCTTGTGGAATACACGTGTGTGCTGAAACAGTGTTCCTGGAAACCTCTTCTTTGTGACTTCATACTAGATAGAGCATGCACAGGTCTGGATGAAACTGTCTGGAAACTGTGAGATTGACCAACTCCCAGATATAGAGCAGGCAGGCTGGCACACTGTGAGACTGACCAACTCCCAGCTATAGAGCAGGCAGGCTGGCAGCACTGGCCGACCTTTATCTTGGAGTTAAATTTAGCCCCTCATCCTCATTAGGATCTGACTGCCAAACAGCACTCTACTCTGATTAATAAAGCTGTCTAATAAGCATATTGCTTTCTAGCACTCTGCCGAGGTAGTGGAAACATCAGGCATGGCTGGGGTGAGCAGCTGAATGGAAATGTTCTGCTCTGTATCCTGGAAAAGCAAGAGCAGTCTCTTTACTGTGTAGTCAAATCCAGCTCTGGGCAAGAGAGAACGGATTACGATGTCACGAAGGGGATGTGCCTGTCGCCTGTGAAGTCAGTCCAGAAGCATTGGAAAACCATGAAACCCACCTACCCGATGCTCTGAGCTAGCTTACAGTCAACAATCTCCACTTCGAAGTACTCTGATTACTATTTTAAGGTGAATTGCTTAGGTACCAGGTGAATTGCTAGGGACCAGGGAAGAAAGACTCAAAGATAGGTTTCCAGAGCCACTGGGAAGCCCCTGTTGCCCATTCATTGCCTCTAGTGAAGAACCGTGATCTTAGTTCAAGGGTTTAGGCATTATCCCGAGACATCTACTCAGCAAGACATCCACCTGCGGGTGAGTTAGTTCTTCAGAGACTAGTTAGACTAGTTAGACTAATTAGCCTAGGAAAGAGATGCAGAGCAGGGCACCTTTATGTCTCAGGAACAGGGAGATGAGCCTCAGGGCAGGGAGACGGGCTTCGGAGCAGACTCCTTCCTTGAGGCTATCTAGTTCCTGAATCCTCATACCTGCAAACACGCTCAGTCTCAAACATGGTAACTCAGGGCAAATCTGGATATTGTTTCATGAACTGCAATGTTCCATACTGAAATCTTAGGGACCGTAAAATTGAATCCTGTCCTTTTTTTTTTCTTCCCTAGACATAAGAATAAGAAAGAAGCCAAAAATCATGTGTTTTCATTTTTGTTGTTGTTTTCACAGAATAAGAGTCCCCAGACATTCTTCATCCATTCTTCTATTGAAGAGCATCTAGGTTGTTTCCAGGTTCTGGCTATTACGAACAATGCTGCTATGAACATAGTTGAGCATATACTTTTGTT
>NC_022030.1:46151450-46155019 GCF_000317375.1 Microtus ochrogaster
TTCAAGCTGATGAGGGAGAGGGACTTGATCGGGGGAGGGGGAGGGAAATGGGAAGCGGTGGCGGGGAGGAGGCAGAAATCCTCAATAAATAAATAAATTAAAAAAAAAAAGAGTCCCCAGACAAGGAAAGACATCTGTTTACCTCTATGGTAGTTTTTGCAGTGCCCATTTTACTGTTTTCCCTAAACCAGGGCCTCCGGTTTGTCACGGAGATATTTAGATGAATTCCACAACTATACACTTCAGGGCAACTAAAGATTACAAGAGGATTTGTACAGTTGAGGTGTGGCTCAAATTTTGTAGGAGACAGTCACTAGAATGGTAAAGGGAGAGAAGCTGTAAAAATTTAGCAGTCATGATTCTATGCACATTCTCTGCTCTGTACCAAAGAGAATATTCACAGAGTTGCATAAAATACATAAGTCAGATTCAGAGTTGGTGTGCTTCTCAATTCCTAAGACATCTGAGGTAACTAATCACACAATGGCCCGAACCAAGGGCCTTCTTGTCCTCAAAGGGAATCATGGTTTAAGTACAAACGCAAACACTTGCAGGGTTCACAACCAAGACCAACATCAAGCTCCATGCTAAAGCTTGCAACTCTGCAATATGAACAACACAAAGCCAGAGTGTGGTGACTGAATGTTCCTGAAGTGCATCCTCACATAGAACCAACTGGAATCCGCCCATAAAGACACAGGAAAACACTGTTGCTGCAGATAACAGGTGTTTCCCTTCTACTACCAGCACACCCAAGGTCAAAGCTTAGTATACTTTTGAGCAAACAAACAAACAAACAAACAAACAAAACAAAACACAACTCAAGAAAGCCAAATGACAAGATTAGGAGCCGAGCCTTTCAACAGGTGAGATTATTCTTAATGTATTCGAGGTGTCATCCCAATGTTTCATGGGAAAACCAAATGGTTTATGTGGGAACCAATACTTTGTTTTCAAAGTCCTTTATCAATTTTATTTTGAACAAAAAGAAAATGTAAAATTCATTAATTTTTTTAAAAGGAAATGAAAGCAAAGAAGCATAGGAAGATTAGCAGGCACAGGGTGAGCCATATCTAGAAGAGGTTTTCAGACTGGAGAAAGGTTTTTACGGACAGAGCATCAGAATTTTGCATCCCAATTCACTGCTGTTGTTTACAGTTTTAGATGGGAACAGGCTGCTTGGAAACTCATGCATTAAGGACAGCAATTGAAAACAAAGGGAGTGAGAAGCCTACTTGATACGGTTTTACATGGTGGTTCCTTTAGAGAAAAAATTAAAAAGAGAACTTCGCTCTTCTAGCTAATGCATTTGTTAGAAAAATATTAAGTTGATTCATTTTAAGTCAAAATGAACCAATCTGAGATCAGCCTAGGTGGACTGGTGGCTCGCCTGACAGGTGCTCCCATGGCGTGTGGTCTGGCTCAAGGGATCGCTAATTGAGGATTGCTCCCTCCACTGCTTCTCTGTTAGTTTAAACTCAGCCCATGGACACTAACCCTTTTGAAGACGAAGCACTACATTAGTGCAGTAGTTCTGGAGTGTTTAATACATCTGCCGCTGTCTGGTGGTTTTCTTCATTTTCAACCCTTGACAGCTACTGTGATCACAAGTTTCAGAGAATTGATTTCCCGTGTAAAATTAACAGCAATAAAATAAGCTAAGTGGGATTCGACCAAATCACAGAACTTTCATATCGTAGAACTTCAAAGACCCAGAGAAGGGCTGTGGTGGGGGCTTGCGTTCTGAGCATAAATGCAAACACTGCTGTGAATGAGAGACTTCCAGTGACATCAGGGCAGACGTCACGGACACTCACTTGCGCATGTCACCGAAGAGCAGCCTTGTGCAGCTCTTCCCACACTCAAGGCAGTGGACTTTTCCCTCCCCTTACACAGAAGACATTTGCACCAAATATGGTATGTTCTTGATAATTTTTCTTTTCTAATGGCTTTCCCCTCTCCATGTGTGTTTTCAAGGCAGAAGAAAAAGCGAAGGGCAGCAAAAGCAGCCTTAAGTGCTTGGCAAATGATCTTCCTGAATCTGGACCTCATAAATCCTGGAAAATGTTATATTTCAACAATAGGCTGGAAAAGCTTTCCTCTGCAATGATGAAGCCCAGCTTCAAAATTTATGGTTTCATTTCAGAAATGGACTATAAAAAGAGACTGACTTAGCTGTCTATCAACTAAGCCCGACAATAGCAAATAAGGTGTGAGCTTTCAATGTCAAATAGATATTTAATATTAAAATTCTCAGATTAAACATTGCAAAGGGGTCTCCTGTGCAGCACATGCTGATGAGAACAGTGATAGATGGAGGCTGGGTTGTCATAGCAATGTCCAGACCCTGAAGTGACATTTCTTTCAGTATCTACTGCAAGGGTCTTTTTTTTTTTTTTTAATACTCTGTTCAGAAGGATGCTATTCTATTGGAGGGAAGAGTGAGTCAATTAAACCACATCTAAGCAGATATGGCTTGGTTCAGCACACAAAAGGCCCAGGGGTGCCATCATTCATTCTTTTTGTCAAGAGGGTTATGAAAACCTGCATCCAAATATGTCTTGATAAATACACACAGATCTGTTGGAGGGGAAAAAGTAGTTTATTCCAAAAAACCCATTATCCCTGATGATGGACTACTGAGGCAGAATAGAAACGTCTAGTGGTAACTATGAACCACAGGAATTTCTCCAGTAGCTCTTAACCCCACTGGTACATTAAAAAGTTTAAAGCAAAATGGACATGGCTCTACTTTTGACCAATCAAACTAATGAAGTCTTTTAAAGGGCAGAAAGCAATAACACTCAAGTTATCAAAAGCAGGTGACTCGCGAATATTCTTCCACATTGCCGTTGAAGCTTTTTTTCTTTTGTTGTTTTCTAGAAAATTGTTAGCAATATGTTCCAGCCCCTTGACACACTCATTCCTACTCTAGGGCTCCTAAGGAAATAATTGAAGCTGTTTGGTGAAATGTTCTAACTCCCTACTTCTCAGAGAGTAACTTAAACCATGGACAATTGGAAACACCTCAAGTGTCCAGTATTAGGGAGAGTTTGCAAAGATTATAGCATAGTTATAAACATGCATTATACAATATTGTGAGGATTCCCAAGGATTAGTACAATACAAGGGCATCAAAAGCAAAAGGGCAAAATGAAATAGATGTAAATATTCATGGGCTAGTTCACATAAAAATTTTCACATCCCACATACATACATACTTACATACAAATGATATGTGTTTTTGTATTTTATTTTTTTTATTTTTTAATTTTATTTATTTATTAAAGATTTCTGCCTCCTCCCCGCCACTGCCTCCCATTCCCCTCCCTCTCCCCCGATGAAGTCCCCCTCCCTCATGAGCTCAAAGAGCAATCAGGGTTCTCTGACCTCTGGGAAGTCCAGGGACCACCCACCTCCATCCAGGTTTAGTAAGGTGAGCATCCAAACTGCCTAGGCTCCCACAAAGCCAGTACTTGCAGTAGGATCAAAAACCCATTGCCATTGTTCTTGAGTTCTCAGTAGTCCTCATTGTCCGCTATGTTCAGCAAGTCCGGTTTTATCCCATG
>NC_022030.1:46156129-46172288 GCF_000317375.1 Microtus ochrogaster
AGAGAGAGAGAGAGAGAGAGAGAGAGAGAGAGAGAGAGAGTTTAAAATGCATCTTTAAACAACAAAGCACATCTGTAAGCAGAGGGTTAGAGCTGGGACTGCCCAGGTGGCGGTAGGCTACTTGGCATTTGTTAAGTGGGTAGTCTTGTGGAAATTTGTCCCCCCCCCCCCGCCTAGATTCAGCCCCTTGTTTTCTCCTATTACCAGGTTGTGGTATAAACGAATTGGAACACCCAGATGACAGCATTTGTAAGTCATAAGCAAATCTGTACATGCAAATTACTTCCAATCTAACACACAACAAGGAAATTACTTCATGGAGAATTTAAGGGGAGGTCGAAGGTTAAGTTTACAAATGTAACATCTGGTAGCATGGGATGAAAACCACTTGAATTTTTACAAAGAAAAGCATATGAGGCTAGACCACAACTTTTGAACAGTATCACAAAGAAGCTGATACCGTGACACACAGGAAGGGAATCCTGCAGTCAGTGCCCACGACTTTCCTGATGAGTTTTATTCTCAGCAGTGCACCATATCACCCGCATTAATGAGTGAAATGCGCCCGGCTCTCAGGCAGCAGAAAACCAGTAGCATATAAACAATTTGTATTGTAAAATTCCCTAATGGAGCTTAATAAGGGAGTGGGCATTTAAACACAACAGGGCCGAGACGAGATGTGACAGCTTCCATAACACAGAATCTCATTACTGTGCTGCTTGTCTGAGTCATAAACAGAATTTTAAGTTTGCTTTTGTGTCTTATAACTGATAGTCTAAGAATTAGATGTGATTCGGAAGGCAGAAGACGGCATGGCAGCATGTGCTAAATTCGTAGAAGCAGCCCCCTTCCATCAATGGGAGAAGAGGGCTTTTAGAGATTTAGTGGTCGAAAGTGACCCTGGCAGATGGCTACTGAGGGAGACGACACGGGAAAAAGACAGTAGGGAAGTCGCATGGCACATGAGACTCGGCTTTCCCCAGAGCTCACATCTCTGAGCATCAAAGGAGCTTCTCATCTATGAAATAACCCCAAACTTCTACCTGCCACGGATCCCATCAGCTTCCAGTTTTGGTCATTCTTTTTCTGACTTTTCTCCCCCACCCGTGTTATAAGTAACCACCCCCTGTGCCATCCGAGTGACTACTTGCTTTTCTATTCATTTCTGCCCTATTTGTCCCATGGGTACCACTTCTGCATTCCTAGTCTGGGAGTGGAGAAGAGCCTTCTTTTCCCACTGCTGTCCATACCCCGGGGTGATAACCACGCGGTGTTCAACAGAACCTGGCAGCTGTGAGGACCATTCTGGTCTTCAGGGCATATTGCTTTCTCCTAATTGTCTTCTATTTCTGAGAATGAAATACCAAATAAAATTTAAGAATAAAAATATTATTTTGGGGGGAATGAGGTATCTTGGGAGAGAAAATACACAGAAATCAACAAGTTTCTTTATTAGTCCCTACCTTGAAATATATATTACTTGATCATCTATTATTTATAATTACTGTTACATGGAGTTTAAAACATTTATTATTATTATAAAACTCAGTGTGATGAACCCTATAAACTCTAAAGAGAAATACTGCCTGTCTGAACCATGGGGAAAAATTGAACTGAATTATTTTTACCAATTTTTGAAATTTCTTGGTTCCAATCTTGAGAAAACTAGAACATCTTTGAAAGGCAGTAAAGAGAAAGTGTGTGTGTGTGTAAGTGTATGCGTGTGTGTGTGTGTACACATGTTTGTACATGCACGTACATGTGTGTGTGCGTGAGTATATGTGCCTGTAAAATCTAGAGACAGTTTAGGCTTGCTTTCTTAACTTTCCAGGACTCCATGAATTGAGTATCACGAATGCATCTGGCTTTACTAACATGTACTACTTTCAGAGAATAACAATCTACATGAATCTTTTCACACTTATCTAAAACCAGAACAGGAGAAAGAAACCCAGTTCTGAGACTGAAAGCACTGCTGACGGCAGGGATGTCTGAATTAAATGAAGCAGCCCTCTAGCACAGGGTGTGTTGACGGCGACTAGCCTTGCTCCTTCTGTTCCCGTCGGGCTGAATAGCGATCCCCTTCTCTAGGACAGTGTACCACCACATTGGTGACGCTTTCATAAAGAGGGTTTGACAACAACAGAGCGTCTCTTGCCTGCTAAACAAAAAGTGACAATTCCATTTGAAAGCTGTCCCTAGGCGCGTTTTCTGTGCAGAAATCATCTGTGACAGTCCCAATCAAAATAGCTTCATGTCACACGGCACATAAGTGGGCAATACAATACCCTGCTTCAAATGTGGTTTTGCCCAGTAAATAGGTATTTTCTAGTGAGTTTCTCATGCTATTATTTTTTAAATATAGAAAATAAATGTAGGCTTTCATTGGTAATGTCTTTTTTAAGCCAGTGCTTTTCTTTTCCTTCCTTCCTTTCTTTCCAGACTGTCCACACTGGTTTGAAACTCTTGACAATCCTTTTACCTCACTCCCCCCCCCCCCGATACTTGGATTATAGGTAGGGGCCACCACATTTAGACAAGCCAGTGGTTTTAGTTTAAAAACATGCATACTGTAACTTTAAAAAGAAGAAGGGCTGGAGAGATGGCTCGGCAGTTAAGAGCATTGACTGCTCATCCAGAGGATCTGAGTTCAATCCTCAGCACATGGTAGCTCACAACCTTCTGTAGTGGGATCTGATGCTGGATTCTGGCACAAAGTTGTTCATGTAGATAGAGCATGCATATATATATATATATATATATGTGTGTGTGTGTGTGTGTGTGTGTGTGTGTGTGTGTGTGTGTGTGTGTGTATGTAAAATAAAAAGAGGAAAATATCAATATAGAAATGGTAGCTGTGCTCACAGAAAAATGACTGGAAACAAGTAGGCCAGGAGTCTGACCATGGAGTTATGGATAAACCTGGGAAACAGTAGCCTGAACTTTTTCTAGTGGTTCCTAATGTTTGGAGCTCACTTTGACAACAAATCCTGACACGGACTGACCTGTAAAGACAACGTTGAACACCATTTACAGCCTTTGAATTAAAGGACATGAGCAAGGACACAACCTGAAGCCAGTCAAATGTCAGACTTCAAGGGTCAGCTCTCCCTCCTGATGGCTGAGAGACATTGGGCTTGGGACTGAAAAGCACAGCAGACTTTGAAGGAAATCTTCTATGGCCACCTGTCTATCCCAGGCCATGGTGCGATTTCAGAGCTTTCTATGGCTCTACGATACATGCAAGTTTTCAAAATGTCGAATGTAGACCCAAACTATAATATCATCTCCCTGCCCTACACCCCACAAGGCTCCTATAAATAAACTCCTAGAGGGCATGGGAACTTCTTTATATTTTATAGCTATTCACCAGGTTCTCGGCTGGTGGGCCTGTGTGGGGAATAGAACTGTAAATACCTACGAAGATTGTATTTCTTTATTTCATAGTCCTTGTCTTTCCATAATGGGTTTTGATATTCTTTCCACATAAAAGCATTTTTCTTTAGTATTTTTTAAAGGTTCATTTCTGTAAAAGCAAATGAAATCTATATTAAGATAGCTACATATTAAAGTAGAATTAAGAACAAAATCATAGCCAAAACATACGTGTATATGTGTACACATATATGTACATATATATCTTCTAAAACTTCATATACATCTTACCATCCACATACTCATACTGCACAGAGAAGACGCCGTGCATAGGTGAAAGGAATGCACAAGTTCATGGAGGCTGTGGGCAAATGTCCTAATTTTTACATCTAAGGTAAGGGCTAAAGTCACTTGCTGGGGTGAGCACCTGAAATTGGGGTACCATAGTTAATGGCGAGGTTGGCACAGGGGTATGAAGATAGACATAAAAGTAGAGCTCACTGAGCACTAAAGGGATTGCAAACAAAGGGCAATGACATTAAGGATCCACTGAAAGAATTGTTGATGTACTTTGAAGAGGAGAAAGGGAGGATAGAACACTGCTGGGCAGGGATGCTTTGACACAATAAAGTACCAGAGGAAAGGCAGAGAAACCCGAACTTGTATTTTGCTTCCATTAAAGAATTGCAGAACCCTATAATTTTGGAGCTAGAAGAAATTCTGGAATCACTTAGTCCCATGCCCTGACTTTGTAGACAAGGAAAGATGAGGACATCCATTAAGTGACTCATCTGACATGTCTGTCAGATGACAGAAGGGAGGCAGAAAAGAACAGTAGGAGCGAGGGGAAGCAAACTACCCAGCCCAAAACGTTTTAAAGGCATTTGTGCGGCTGGTACTTAGACGTTACATCCAGGGTGCTGAGAGCTGAAAGCCATGACCCCAGGAGCTCAAGCAGTAATACTGAGAAATTATACATAATGGCAGATATGCCCAGATATGGAAGAAGAGCAAGCAATGGCCAAAATTTTCAAAGGAAGAAGGCAAATTATAGAAAATCTAAAGACCACTCTTCTTAACGCTAATTGCAAACCACATTCTCTTGAAGTCAGTAGTGGAGGTGGTTGGAGATGAACACTAGGCACTGGTGACAAATATACAGTGTGGGATTAAGATTTAAAAGAAAGAGTTGCTAAGTAGAGCATTTTCTCTTGATGCATCATCAGACCTGACTGATTGTAGCTTTTGAACAGCAAATGCTACCTTTATTCCTTAGGAAGCTTTTGAAGCACAGCTTACATGAGAAACAGTGACCTGCTATGAACCGGGGAAGTCCTTCATCTAGGAGGACTTGGATAGGAAGTGCTGTCTGGCAGAATAGGAATGGGGTACGCTGCCCGATACTGAGAACCAAGAATAACTGACTCCCAGGATTGCTGACATGAAGAACAAGCAAAGCAGAGAGTCCAGGCAACTGGAAAGAGACTGGGCTGCCCGGGAGGAAGGAATGGTAGCAAGGTGTGTGAGGCTGGCTCGTTTAAAAGCAGCAGGGGTAACATCTTGAGGTTAGTGCAGCTAAAGGTGGAGTTGTTTGGCATCTTTCTTCCACCTTATCTAAGACTCAACCTAACCACCTCGATCCTTCCTGTGCTGACTTCAACACAGACTACTGATGTCAGAACCGAGCCCTGAGCAACATGGAGAACTGACACAGGAAACGGACACAGGGAACACATGGCACCATGTAAGAAGAACAGTCCTGAGTTGTGCTGCTGAAGTTGATAGCACAGAAAACTGAGAGGCTAGCAAGAGTTTTAGCATCAGAACTTGTAGAACATTTTGGGGAACACTTTAAGAGGAGTTTCATGCAGGAAACAGTTGGTGTTCTCTATTGCAGTCATTGCAGTGATCCAATGGAAACTGGCCTGGACTCGTGCGGCACAGCAAAGGGAAAGGGCAAAGGACAGAACAACCTCCAGAAGAACAATGGGCCCAGCAGTGAGAACCATCCCATGCTGACTGCGCTGCACAGACGGGAGAGCCAATGATGCTCCTTGCTCTCCTGGTCCTGGCGTGTGGATAGCGGAGGCACAAACCTTAAGGTCACCTTGACTCATTGCTGTTTAATGCAGTGTACATCCCCCACATCAGACAACTGTATGGAAGACTAAACCTGAACTTAGAAAAGTTAACTCCATGTCTGTTTTATTTCATTTATTTTTATTAATTTCTACACATCTTGAGAAGGTGGCCAGTTTACAAGGGATTGGATACAGGGCAAGAGAAAGGTTTGCGGGAGGCACTTCCCTCTCCACAGAAGAGAAGGCTAAGGAGGGGAGGTCTACAGCTCAATGAGAATCACGTTTTCATTACACTGTTGCAACCAGTCACGCATGCCTATGAGTGTAGTTGTCATGCCTTTGTATGAAAAGACGGCGTCTGCTTTATCCCAAAAGGTTGCCCTCCCCCCTCCCTGGTCCTCCCTCCCCCCATGCCTCAGGGAAGGAAAAGATCTTTAAGTCATGCTAGGCCATTGGCTTTGTCATCTCCGGCAAAGCAAAGACGGTGCTGGGGTGGAAGCAGACCTGGGCGTGGTCTAGTCCATCTTAGGTTGTCTCCCTGTGCAGTGGCTGGCCCCTGAGATGGGGAACATTTCTCTCCACAGGGAATACCTGTTCCCTGGACTCGGAATGAACCCTTCCATGTGATGGAGGTCTAAATGACATACTGGGATTTGTGAATCCAACATGTAAAATGTGTGTAAAAGTGAATGTAACGTAGTCTTGTATACCTTGAAAATATATCTTGCATATATTGATTTGGGTAATATATATTATAAAATTACTCTGCATCTTTTTAAAAGAGCATTAAAATGTTAAATTACAAATGTGGTTTATGTTGTATTTCAAGTAAGGCTTGGTCTCAAGGCAGATGACCTCATAGCCTGGGTGAAGTGGCTCTGGTCTAGAGTTTGAATGTTTAATCCATAGAAGTAGGGTTTCATTAACTGTAATTCAGTGGCGATAATCAATACACTGCTCTGTAATCCCAGCTGCACAGAAGAAAAACAAAATACCAGAAAGTGCTGTGTTCACTCTTTTCATTAAGTAAGAAATGGTTTTCAGTGGGGGTTATTTTGCTGCTGTTTAAAAGGGAACCAAATATTTCAGCCTACAGCGTAGGGGCGTAACCAACCCAGAGTCTAGACAGAAGCCCTGGGATTAGAACACAGGCCATTAGAATGACACTATTTATAGAGAAGTCACGCTGCATACTTAAAATAATACCAAGTCACAAGGAGGAAGGGAGAGCACATACCTAATGCAAGGCTATGTCGAACGGTGGGATAGAGAGAGCCACTGAGGATTTCGTCTGAATGGGTGTGGTGGGGAAAGTAGATGATTTATACCGATGCAATTTCTCTGAGCAGGCTTCTAACAGAGGTTCAGGTTATTCAGCCGTGGAGACCCAGCATGTTGCTGAGGTGCAAGAGCCTTCCCCGTGCAGCCTCAGGTCACAGTGTGGACACTGAGGCGGATGGCAGCTGCAAACCAAAGGAGGCGAGAGAAGGCTCGCCTTTTCTTCCAGGGAGCAGAACCGACAGCCTAGGACCATCCTACTTTGTCCTGAGATGAGGCTGTTCGTCACTCCTCGACAGGAGGATTTGACAGCTGACACTTAGAAGGTTACGACAGAATCTGCTGCATGTTTATTTGGAAAATCAGGATCAACTAAGCATTGCCTTACAGTGGTTGGACCCGATGGCAGTGTCACCTGTTGCCGATTAGACCCGCGGAGCCTGGGGGCCCTGCAGGCCGGGGGTCACGGCCTCCTTCTGAAAACATCAGGTGGAAAAGCCAAGCTCACTGGGCAGCTAAGCATCTTCCTCAGAAACAGACTTCCCTGTTCCAGCTGCACATGTGCTGTGTGGAGAACCCCACGGAGAAGGCGCACCCCCTTCTGCCTCCCTCTTGGCCTATGAAAAGAGCACAGGAGTGTGGGGATGCTGGCTAGAGGCAGCTTTCAAGCTGTCACTGGTCAATTAATGCAGCTTTTAGTTGCAATTATTGGACATCACTGGTCCCCAGATGATGCCGGCATCTGCAGACAGGAGGTTTTGCTCCCAGCCCTTCAAGGAGGCAGGCTTCCTTTCTCCAAGAAATACCTATTTTCTTTCCCCTTGCATCATTCTATTTTTACGAGACTGGAAAAGCTTTGAATTATCAGTTTTTCTAAAGTGAGCCTCAACTACATCTCTGAAAGCAGAATGTATTTGCCACTCAACTGCCTGTAATTGTAGCAAGAGCTGACCTGGAGGCTATAATGCAGCAGAGTGCTATTACTTTACACAAGCAAAGGGTTTTTTTTCTTTTTCCCGAGGGGGGGTTTCTTTATACATGAGGAAGAAAAGACTCAAGATGATAAAACTGAATTTTACAGAGGGAGAAATAATTTTTCAAAAGAGCACAAGAGTCAATATGGCACAGTGGTTAAGGGCTGAGACTCTGAATTCAGGCTAACTTAGAGAATGCGGTCCATCCACACTGGACCAGCCTCCACCATCTTCGCAGCCCTCTTTCCTCATTTGTATCTTGGTACTACTAGAGACGCTGACTAAAAAGATTAGATAATATGGAATAAAGCAAACGCTTAGCAGCTGTGTGTTTTTAGTAACATGATAGTGCTTGTAATTCATGCTTTCATCACTCAATTTACCACCAAAACATCGGTGTTCAGGCAAGTGAGACGGTTTGGGTGGTGAAGGTGCCTATGGCCGAGAACGAGAACCCGACTTTAATGTCTGGAACCTACATCGTGGAAGGAGAGAACTGACTCCTACAAGCTGCCTTTTTAATTTTTATTCAGCTCTACATTTTTCTCTGCTCCCCTCCCTGCCTCTCCCCTCCCCTTCAACCCTCTTCTAAGGTCCCCATGCTCCCAATTTACTCAGGAGATCTTGCCCTTTTCTACTTCCCATGTAGATTAGATCTCCGTATGTTTCTTTTAGGATCTTCATTGTTGTCTAGGTTCTCTGGGATTGTGATTTGTAGGCTGGTTTTCTTTGCTTTATGTTTAAAAACCACTTATGAGTGAGTACATGTGATAATTGTCTTTCTGTGTCCGAGTTACCTCACTCAAAATGATGCTTTCTAGCTCCATCCATTTGCCTGCAAAATTCAAGATGTCGTTTTTTTCTGCTGTGTAGTACTCCATTGTGTAAATGTACCACATTTTTCTTATCCATTCTTTGGTCGAAGGGCATTTAGGTTGTTTCCAGGTTCTGGCTATGACAAACAATTGTGCTATGAACATAGTAGAGTACATGTCCTTGTGGCACGATTTGAGCATCCTTTGGATATATATCCAAAAGTGTTATTACTGGGTCCTGAGGAAGGTTGTTTCCCAATTTTCTGAGAAATCGCCACACTGACATCCAAAGGGGCTGTACCAGCTTGAACTCCCACCAGCAATGCAGGAGTGTTCCCTTTTTCCTGCATCCTCTCCAGCATAAGTTGTCACCAGTGTTTTTGATCTTGGCCATTCTTACAAGTGTGAGCTGCCTTTTGATCTCTGCATGCACACCGGGACATACTTTGGTTTTTGAGTTACAAATATAATTGTATGTAACTAAACACACAGAGTAAAATATGATAAAAAAAACCCAACTCCTAAAACAGGCTAAAATCTACTGTTAGTTTTCCCTTTAGGTCAGGAAGAAAACGTCCCATTTATTTGGGAGGAGACCTAATAAAGTCATGTCATTGCTAACATGCAGCCTCAGTGGGGTCACTGTAAGGCACGTTGAACACAGAGAGGCCTTGTTCACTTCAGGACTTTGAGTGGTCGCATGTTTATGGGGTTTCACAGGTTTAACAGCCCCAAAAAAAAGGTTGAAGAAAAGGGAAAAAATTAACTTTTTGACTAGGAAGGGAATCAAACACTGGTACAGGCTCTGCAGGGAGAGCTTCGGGATTTCCATCTCTAGGGAAACTTTCTTAACAGGACACATTACTTGCCTGGATTGGGAGATCTGGGTCTTAAGCCTAAAAACAGGGACCTGGCCTGAATGAACTAATAGGTAAGCATGCCCTAATGCTGATGATTTGTCACTGGCTAGAACCAACTTCCTTGCAACTTAGAGGCACAAGAGACCTCAGATTCTTCCTTCCTAAGATTGATTGCTCACTCCTCTCTTTGGCTGCTTGGTGTCATATTTGCCATCACTGGGATTTACACGTTTGTATTTCTATGTCTCTGCCCACTGGGTTATGTTGTCTCTGAGGCTGGGACATGGGCATTAATATGGGTCAGTATAGAGTTCTGGCCATTTGCTGAATGGATTGAGGAACATTTAAGGGAACCTTTGAAATCCTAATCACCAACTTCTAAGTAACTCATTATTCATTTGTCCAATATTTATTGAGTTAAGCATGACAAGTAATTTTTAAAAAGACTTTTACAGCACCTTCTATGCACATAGCATAGCACTGAACACAAAGAAAACTGATCCCCAATGAATCAGTTTAGGGTAGAGGCAGAGGCATAAAAACCCATGTTTCTGGCACCAAGAATTGGAGACTTAAGGGGGAACCCACGTGGGCTGAAGAGAACACAGGGCAGTTTTGTGTCTGTTCCCGGCATTGCAGAGGCTTCTTCTATAACCCATGGGTTCTGCTTTCTCTAACTCACACTGGTGCAGCACGCAGGGAGGAAATAAAATTTGCCTGGTTCCCTGCCATGAAGGTTTCAGAAGAGTCTCTCAATAAAAACTCTTTCTACTCCACTTTCCTCCTGGCAGCTTTTCCTCCAAAGGAATGTCCCGAGGCTACTGCCTCAGCTCCGGAGTGTGGAGTAGGCTGGGTTTCTCTCCTGATGAAGGCCTCTTCCTTAAAATGCTCTTGATAAACACAAAGGCCACCACTTTTCAGGATTTCCATTTCAGTGTGCAAGTGACTGGCCTATAAACATAATTTTTAACAGCTTTTCTCCAGTAACCCTGACTGTTTAATTAATCTTCAGCCATTAACCATTCATTTAAAATGCCACTTGCGAAATCTTAATTTTGCACACTATCAGCTGGTTCACAAATAGCTAACCATGAGCAGAAGTGTAATGATCTCCCCCCTCCTGCTCCACACGCTCACCAAGCTTATAGCCAATTTTGGCTTCTTAATTAACCATATGCATATTAGCATTTAAAATTAAATGACAGGTTTTTTTTCTTTAAAGAATTTATGTGCAATGAAATGTTAACACTCATATTTGCCTTTTTAAGGGTCCCAAAATGTGCCTGGCTGGGCCAGGGCCATGCTGGGTGCCCTGTGATGACACACATGGAATTGTCCCTTGGCCTCAGTTGAGTGCTTGTAACTGAATGCATTCTTTTTCATTTTTATTTATGTGTATGTGTGTGTATCTGTGTGGGGCTGGGGTGGAGCAGGGTGGGGTGTGGGGAGTGGAGGGGGTGGTTCTCAAGAAGACTAGAAGAATATGTCCAATCTGCCAGAGTTGGAATTAAAGGTAGTTGTAAGCCTCCTGACATGGGTGCTGGGAATTGAGTTCTGGTTTTCTGGAAGAGCAGCATAGTGCTCATAATCACTGAGCCATCTCTCCAGCCCCTTGGATCCTCATAAAACTGAAAATTTCTGAACACCAAAGGAAACTGGTTAAGTGAAGAAAAAAACGAACTGAGTGGAGAGACTCTTTGTCAGAAGTATGTGATATCATGTATTTATATATGATAGAGGGGACACACACACATGTATACAGAATATGCAACTCATTTAAAAATGAGGTATGGATCTTAACAGAGTTCTCAAAAGAAGAAATTAAAATAGCTAAGAAATATCTTTAAAAGTATTCAATATCCTTAGCAATTAAGGAAATACAAATTAAAATACCTTGAATATTATCTTGCCTAGTTAAAATGACTAAGGTCAAGAAAGCCGCAGACAACAAATGCTGACGACATGTGGGGGAAGGTAAGTCCTCATTTGCTGTTGGTGGGGTTGTAGGCTGATGCAGTCACTAGGGAAACAATGGAAGAGAATTCTCAAAACGCTAAAAGGATGATACCACTCCTCAGCATCTGCCCAAATGACTTGCCATCCTACCCCACGACCCTTACTCAGTCATGCTCACTGTCACTCGAATGGAGACAACCTAAATGTCCTTCGACTATTGAGCCGATCATAAGGAAATATGATACGCAAGCACAATGAAAGTCTATTTAGCTGTAAAGAGAATGAAATCATGAAATTTGCAGGCGAATGGGTAGAACTAGAAAATATTATACAGAGTGACATAACCGGACCCAGAAAGACAAATGCTGCCTGTCTCTTTTATTGGGGGAGCTGAGCTCAGAATTTGTGGATTTGAGCATACAATCTAGAGTAAGCAGAGAATCCAGGAAAATGGAGAGGAGGAAGTGGGGTGGATGGTATTCCAGAGAGGGGATAGAAGGACACAGGTGCTGGGAAGGCAGGAAACACAAATGGGGGAGGGCTTCTCACGGGGAGAGGGGAGGGAATAGAGACGGAGAGAAAGGAAGGACCACTAACGTATTTGAAAACGCCATACGAAATCACTTATTTTGTAAGATTACTTTAAAAATGCACTTAAACACATGTGTATAACTAAATAAATATGCATATTAAATGGAAGAAAAGGATATAGCACTAATGGTATTTGAAAACGCCATAGGCTGATATATTATTCTATAAGCTTGCTCAGAAAAACAAGTATGTGTGTGCTGTTTAGAATTAGTTTTGTCATACGGGGCAATAATGTTCCGCCAAGAGCAGGGGTCCAATGGAGCCAAATAAAATCGGCTATTGCCGTTGCCTTTGGTTTCCCTCCAGAATCTAAGCTAAGAATCTCTTTCTGAAGACACTACACTCTATAAACCTAGCCAGGTACCCAGGGCTGAAGAGGTCAGGGCCTTAGAGGAGAGCCTACTACTGCCATTTTTCTAAACCAAGGTCATTTCTAACTGAATTCTAAATACTGATCCTTACACCCACAGGGAATTACAGCTCTCACCCCTCAGCAAGGAAACTTCTTTTCTGTAGCAGATAGAAACCACAGGAAAGCCAAAACTGGTCAAAATGTGGAGAAGCAATGCCCTTGGGATGGCCAATCACAGCTGGCGCACCTGCAGTGCAGTGCTACTCTGGATCCTTGTTCAAACTTCCTTGGATTTATGCTTAAGAGTGGGATTTATCTTTTGGTTTGTTTGTTTGTTTGGGGGTTGCTGCTTGTATCAAGGGCCTTGTGTATGTAGGAAAATGCTCTATTACTAAACTACATATTCAGGCGACATGAAATTTTTTTAGTGGATTATCTATTAGGTCATTCAAATCAAATCAAATCAAGGGGGTGGTGGCAAAACAGAATATTCTGGGCCCACCCCACCCAGAAATTATCAACTGATTTTGAAATGACCTTTTCCTAACTAGAATTCTGATTATTAGAGCCTCCTGGGGAGTCATTGTTCTATTTCAGGTGTTATCTGGGGCCAATGTTCAAAGTAAAATCTAGTCCAGATGGCTCACACCCACTCATCACAACACAGAAGACTTTGTATCATAAATTCTTGTACGGGTCACATTGGAATCTGATGGATTACTGGTACCAGAGCCAGCTTGAAACTTCCAGGTCTATGAGTCTGTGCTTAACTTAGTAAGGCACAGTGAGGTACCTTCAGATCATATAGATTATATATATATATATGTATATATATATACATATATATATAATATAGTCTCTATTTCTTTCTTTCTTTCCCCTTTATGTTCATGTCTATCTTCAGGATGCCATGTCCTGCCATACAGATAATTGACTAAATCTCTGAAACTGTAAACCAGCCCTAATTAAATATTTTCCTTTATGGAAGTTGCCATGGTCATGGAGTCTCTTCAGAGCAATAAAGCCCAACTGAAACCCAAGGTAAGTACTCCAGCACTGAGCTACAGCCCTAACCCACATCATGGTGAACTTAGAAATGCTTCTTCCTCTATTATCCAGATCCAGAGACTCTATGGAGAGATGTAGATAAAGACTCTAGAATGAGAATCATGTGGCATCCTTAGTCAAACTCTCCGTGCCTGGAATGAGGAAAGTTTTCTATTAAAAATGTTTTACAACATTGAGAGAGTGAAAATGGGGGAAGATAGCAGGCTGCTCTCTGAATCGTAATGAGAATGGAGGCAGAGCGTCTTGAAGTCATTAGAACTGGGGTAGGTGACAGGCTGGTGGGGAACAGCCTCATTTGCTTACATTATACCTGTGCAAATTGCTGAAGCTACTTTAGGCTGAGAATGCATGTGCAGGTGGCAAAAAAATTAAAACCGCAATTAGAAGCAGAAATGTACTGATTGACGAAAGAACTTTGAACCAAACATGAGCATAAACAACCTGCGACTCAGCAAACTCGGCCTTTTGTAATCCTGTTAGCATTTTGTAACCCTGTTAGCATTTTGGCTTTGAAGCCAAATAAGTATTTAAAATGCAAGTAGATCTTGACTCGGCAATTTCTGGGGCTGTATTCCAGTGGAATGACAATAATTTATTCTTTTCCAAGGCCTTTCGGCCTGAAAGGAATCAAAAGAGCTTTCCAAAGAATAATGCAGAAAACCTATTTCCAAAGTCACAAAGCCGGATCCATTCTGCAGTTCATTCACTGATCAATTCTTTTGACAAACATGGACTTGATACCTACTGTGCTGAACACTGGGAAAGATGCCTAAGGTAAGTAAAACCCACATGAAGGGTTTTGTTTTCTTTAGGAATGCTTTACCAAGGGACTTCAGGCCAGCAGCATGGGCATCACCTGGCAGCTTATGAGAAATGAAGATTTGGGGGGTAATCTCAAAAGTAAGGAAACAGAAGCTTTGAGTGGGGGGTCTAGGGCTTCGGGTGCACTCTTTGAGTGTGAGGATACTGGACCATGTAAGGGTGACCTTCAGTGGAAGGAACAAGCACTTAGCAGCTTCCTAAGGAGTGAAAGCCACGAGAGGGAGGGGCAGGGAAGGAGGGAGGTTGAAACTCTGGAGCAGTAGGCGCAGATTCCTAGGAACGGGAAAGTGATGGCTATCCTGAGATGCGAGGCTGTAGATAATAGGGAGTACAGGGACCTGCATGCATCTCTTGAAGCACTGAGGGGAAGGGAAGTGCTGCGCAGACCAACTCCTTCAAGCACCAAGCTGCTGTTCTTGTTCCTGGCACCCATAGAAGGACCTTTGCTTCCCCACACGTCATGTTCTTCCCACATCAGGGCACCCACTGTGGCCGCTTCTGCTGAGATGCCATGTGCACCCATTTTGTTACCAAATTATTAAGTATTAAAACCTTCCAGATTCTACTTTAAATGCTACTTTCTCAACAAATATGTCTTCTTTTTCAGTAATATAAAAGTGTTCACAACACCCGGGGTCTCCATTGGAATACTCAGTGAGGGGATATAACCAAGTATTTAATATTTGTCTTCTCCAGAAGACCTCAAGTTCTCTTAAGGTAAGGCCTGCACCCTCATTTTACTGAATGAACATATATTGAGTAAATACTATTACTACTTTAGCAAATATGAAAGAATTCAAATAAGTATTATGGAATCATATTTCCTGAGCCTTAGCCTGGGAGCTAAGGTCGTGTAATACATATCACGGGGGGTTCCTGTGACCCCCATATTTATATATTTTTAGATCTTTCTGTTCCCAACACTGTCTATCTAAGTAGTGCAGGGCGGGACATCTCAAACCGCAGCAGCAGCAAAGCCAGGAGGAAGAAGATGACTGAAGCTCTCCAAGAAGTCAATCTGAACCGGCCTCAGCGCTGCAGGTCCACCATGTATTGACCAGCTTCAGTCTCCAAGAATGCTACAAGAACCAGGGGCACCTGTGACCCAGTATTAAAGAGGCTCAGGGACATTTACTCTGCAGTCAGAGATCACAGGAGTGCTGGGGTAGAGAATTTATTCTCAGCTTCAAGCCTCAGGTTACTGAATACTACAAGAAAGATAATAAACTTGAGAAATGGCAAGTACTCCAACTCTTCTCAAGAGACTATGTGATGCAACGAGAATGTCTCGACACGGGGAAAATACGAAATACTCAAAGGATTCTATTAAAATTGTCATTAGCATGGCTGGCTACTGTCACCGCCACCACCACCAAAACCATCACCACCATCACCATCACCATCATTGTCACCCCTATTATATTCCTAGATCCTCAGTCCGCTTGTAAGCATGTTCTGGAAATCCATTACCAGAGATAGCTATGTTTGGAGAAAGTGCGTCTTGAAAAAAAAAAACAAGATCCAAAAGGAAATTTATGAACTGCATAGCCTCAAAGCTGCATTTAGAGTCAAATGATCTGAAAATTACTACTGAAGTCTTCTGCTTTACATCTTTTACGTTTGCCAGTGGATTAGTTTTGAGCCTTGGAAGTCACAGACACATAAAAAGTTGTTTCTGAGACTCTAATCTGTAATGGACCTTATCATAGCAATGTGGTACTGTAATGCCACACACACACACACACATACACACACACAAACACACACACACACACCACATCCACACTACCATTACCACTACCACTAATACCACATACACACTACCACCACCACTACCACTAATACCACATACACACTACCACCACCACCACTACCACACACACACACACACATACACACACACCACATACACACTACCACCACCACTACCACACACACATACACATACACACACACACCACATACACACTACCACCACCACCACTAC
>NC_022030.1:46172580-46173004 GCF_000317375.1 Microtus ochrogaster
ACACACACACCACATACACACTACCACCACCACCACTACCACACACACACACATACACACACACACCACATACACACTACCACCACCACTACCACACACACACATACATACACACACACACCACATACACACTACCACCACCACCACTACCACACACACACACATACACACACACAAACCACATACACACTACCACCACCACTACCACACACACATACATACACATACAAACCTCATCCATACTACCACCACCACAAGTAATACCACATACACACTACCACCACCACTACTAACATCATACACACACACACCACCATCACCACCACACACATATATATCTATACACACCAACCACATACCATACTATGACCACCACCACTACCACCACAAACACACCACATACACCACACACACACACACACAC
>NC_022030.1:46173104-46191258 GCF_000317375.1 Microtus ochrogaster
CACACACACACACACACACCACATACCATACTATGACCACCACCACTACCACCACAAACACACCACATACACCACACACAGACACACCACATACACACCACCACCACTAACACCACACACACACACACACACACACACACACACACACACACACACACACACACGGATCTAGTTTGCCTATCTCTTGGTATTTCTCAACTTTTAAGTTTCTAGGTAAATTGATGTATAAATTCTCCACCTCTCACTAACTCTGGAATTATTGCCAGGGGTAAGTGGTTGTTGCAAAGGTGCAGAGAGTGGACAACAATGGCAGAAAACTCAGAAACTGCTAAGAAAATGGGCTAGAGTTGAGTATCACAGGTAAGTAATTCTTCCTGGGAAAAAAGTAAGGCATGGGCTTCAAGGGAAGGAAACAGACTGGAGTACTAACAGTGGCCACTGAAATGTAAATGTGGCCACAGAGGGCCTTAGTGATGTCATGGTGGGCAAAAAACACTTTGGGAATGGGGCCAATGGGAGGCTCTTCTTGACCTTGATCCCAAAGTCAAGACATTGAATCTTGTTCTGTAGCAACTGAATAAGAAAGGAAAAGTCGAACACCAGTGACCAATCTAATTTCTGTAAGTTTTCTGAAGTCAGTGAATATTTAAATCGAAAATCTTCTGTGAATTTCTGTCATGTAGTTACATATGTTGCTTTTGAACATCTTATTTCAATTCTTTTGTATGTATGCATGCATGTGTGAGGGTATACATATGTGTGCGTGCAAGTAAGTGTGGAGGTCAGAGGTCAACTCTGGGTGTCATTCTTCAGGAGCCATTACCCCCCCACACACACACACACTTCCTTTTGTCTTAGAGTTACAGATGGAGAATTGGGCTTAGCTTATTTGTAGAGTACTTGCCTAGAGGTACAAATGCATTCTGTTTTAAAATCTGCTATGCTAATTCAAAGTTTTCGATAAACTCGAGGAACAGAAATTTTCAAGGCTCCATAACCTTTTGCTTACATGCTTCCTTTGTGAAGTGAGAGAAGCAGCCAATGTGTTCTTCTACATGCCTGCTTCATCTTTTCTGCTGTCCTGGAAGCCCCCTGCCTTAGCTCGCTCATTTGGAGTCTTCCCAGGGAGGTCTAGCTATGCTGTCTCTCTGAAATCTGACTGCACACTGGACTCTGAATTTTGTGCTTTCTTCTGTAGAGAACAGTTCAGTTTATCTGTCGAAGATTCCTCTAAGAAAGGAACATAGGTTAACATTCACAGTGAGAGACTGGAACTCCTTCCCATTGGTCCTAGAATGGCAACAGCTGGAACAGACCTTATATTTGCTAAAACTGCATGGCTAGACTTTCATGGTGAAGCCTGGCTGCTTGGAAGAAAGAAAAATGGTGAATAGGTTACTGTATTATTTGAGACAGCATCTCTCTTTAGCTGGGAGCTGGTCCAATAGACTAGGCTGGCTGGCTTGCAGCCTCAGAGAGCTGCCTACCACTGTCTCCTCAGTGCTAATATTAAAATTATGAGCATGGGACATTATGCTTGTATTTTTAATATGAATTTGGGGGTGCTATTCAGGCTCTCATGCTGGCATGAACTTACTGATAAAGCCTTCTTCCCAACTCTCTTTCAATTGGTCCAACAGAGATGCTTACTAACACATATTAATGCGATTATCACTTAGTATTAAAGAGAGACAGGGAATATCTATTTTTTGGGTAATGGTGAAATGGCTTGTTTTATTCTTATTCTAGTGAGAATAACCACAAAAGTTGGAGGAACTTTGGAAAAAAAAAAAAAGAACAAAACCACTTGAAGACTTTGGATAACTCCCAAGACACTCAGGACCCTATGGGCCAAGATTGATTTTGAAGAGTAGGTAGGTTAGCATTTTGAGTTGGGTCCAGAATTCTGTGGCACATTTCTCTACAAGTCATTTGCTAATTCACAGATGGCACAGAGTCAAATGCTAAGAAGATGATCGGAGTGCAGTGACTGAGATACTTTGAGGCTGAGTGGAGATCTCAGCATCCTTGTAGAGTTGAAATTAGAAGACCGGATTCATTTCCTCTATGGAAGACAGACTCCTGTTACAGACCCATGTTCCTAGGTGGGATTCTGGAGAGGATTCATCCTAGGAGTAGTATAATCATATAGCCTCAACTAGCTTCCACGGTTGTAGAAGAGGACACACAATTTTCCAAGAGGAATACCACCACCAGTTAAACCCGGCCACTGAAACATTTACATGACCAATATGGCACCATAACGCTATGGACGCAGCAGTGACTCTCTCATTGAACTAAGACCTGTTCAACAAGAGGAATATCATGACTGAGGTCATGAAAACCTGGCGAACTAGTCAGTGCTAATGAAATTAAGGCTATTGGAGGAGAATCTACCATTATTAAACCAAATATAATCCCTAACAGCAAGTTCTAAACATTTGCTCTTATATCCACAGATAAGTGAAGTTTTCACACACACCCCCCATCAAAGAAACTTCTCTTTGCAACAGCTACAGACCATTACAGAAAACAACCAATCAAAACACAGAGGTGTGGAACCCAGTAAAACCCACTGGATATAAATACTGCTGCATCTAAGGCTCAGGGAATATTGCAGAAGACAGGGTAGAAAGATTATAAAAGACAGAAGATTAAGGGTTTTGGTGTAAGGTTGTATCTCCTAGTAATATGAGAATCTATACCCATAAAATCTCACTAATGTAACCATCCGAATGTGATGCGAACAAGGATGACACCAATGGACACACCAAACTGGACAGAGGAGAACCCACAAAGTCTCCACTCTACACAAAAACATTAGGCAACTGGGAAGGCTGGGAGTGAGAAAGGTCTTCCTCAGGGAGAGCGTGCTCGTCGGTGTTCTAGTGCCAAATGGTCAGCCCTGAAAACATGCATCCATGTAAAATACATGGAAGTAGCATTTAATGGACTCTGGTTATATTTAGAAATATATACGCATATACAAGTAGAATATACATGCAATAACAATTATTGGAGAAATGGTAGTGACTTTGAAGTAGGGAAGCATACATAAAGTTTAGAAGGAAGAAAGGAAGGGAGAAATACTATAATTAAATTACAATCTCAAAAATAAAAAAACTACCTATCTTCAAAAGTAAAATTTAGATGCTAGCCTTTGTGATTTGAGGATGAATGGAAGTCTCCTCCAAGTGTCTGGCAAACAGTAAATCCTCTCCAGAGAAAGACAGCATCGGCCTTAGATTATTTCTACAGCTTTTTAGGGGCTTTGTCTATCATTTACTCAAAATTATCTTGCTTACCAGAAGATAAGAAAAAATCACTGAAAATAAGTAGGAAATTAGTATCAATGTGGACAAGTAATTCAGATATTAATATTAGATATGATTCTTAAAAATAACTATAATTAATTTGTTAAGAAAACAATGAAAGAGAGAGTTTCATCAGAGAATAACAGTTTCAAGCAAAAAGCAACAAAAGGCAGACAGACATGTGAAAATGAAAATCAAACAAAATAAAATTAAGGGTTCAACAGCTGGCTTAAAGGGAGATTAGATAGACCAGAGGCAAGACTAGTAAATTAGCAAACAGGACATTACAGAAGAACAAAACTAAAAGATAAAAACAAGAAAATGGAACAGAAAGCTCTAATCTTTTTATTTCATTGGATTTCTGAGGCAGGAGTTAAGACAGAAACAAAGAAAGAATATTTGCAGAGATACCACCCATTTTCCAAAGCTAATTAGGGGATTAAGTCATAGATTTATGAGGCTATATATATTCTATCAGGTTTAAATACTGCACATATATCCATGCAATACACGCATGCACACACACATGCATACAGGTGCATATATGCACACATTTACATGCATGCACACACATTCACACACATGCATCCACAGTCACGCACACATCCATATGCACACATACACATGTACATACCTGCATACACTCGAACTCATATGTACTCATATGTATACACATGCACACATCCATCCACACATATCTACACACAGGCACACACACATCCACATGTATATCCCAGCAAACTTCTGAAATTAAACATCAAAAATTGAAGCAGTTAAAAGAGCAAGACAAATTATTTTCAAAGGCATGGAAGTATTCTGACAACAGACATTTTATGAAAATATTGGGAGCTAAAAATGATGGAATTATGTCATAGAAATGGTAAAAGCCAAAACTTGATAAAACTGAAGAGAAAAAGTTACAATCATAAATAGGGTAGAGAAGATGTTCTGTGATCACAGTGTAGTAAAATGAGTGGTCAACAGTAAAAAGATAATAGAGAAATCCCTAAAACAAAAGATATCTAACTTTCAGGTCAAAGAAAAGTTTTCAAGTAAACTTTAAAGACATAACAAATGACAAATATACACTGTATCAAAATGTATGCAATATGCCTAAAGCAGGGCTGAATGGGGAATTTAAAACAAATTGTTACATCGAACAAGACAGTCTTAAATCAGTATTCTCCCTCCACTTAGAGAATTAGAAAAAAAAGACATGAAACCAAACGGAAACAACACAAAGAGAATTAAGAAAATAACAAAATGTAGAAATCAATGAAATTAGAACCAGAAAAATGAGGGGAAAAAAAGCTGGTCCTTTGAAAAAAATCAATAAAATGATCTGACTTTCAAATAAAACAACAACAAAAAGTAACAAAAAAAGAAAAAAACTAAAGTTTCAGTATCAAGAAGAAACTAGAATAACACTGCTAACCCTGTAGGTTAATAAGGAGATGAGAGGCTTGGGGGGTAGTTAATCTGTAAAGTGCTTGCCTCAGAAGACAAGACAGTATCTTATCAACAGGATAAGAAAGATGCAGATAATCCCATAATGTGATTTTGATAAAAAAGGAATCAACTCCTAGGAAGATTAAAACTACCATAATTCACACAATACAACATAATCTGAACAGAATTACAATTATTAAGGTCTTTGAATTTATAATTAAAAGCCTCCTAAAGAAGAAATGTTAGGGTTCTGATACTCTTATCAGAGAGATCTTCTGAAGGGTTAAAGAAGAATTAATTCCACTTCTACCCACTCTTCAGGAAAAGAAAAGTACTTCCTCACTCATTCAGAGAAGCTGGTCTTACCTCCACATCAAAATGAAAGATGAAATTAAGAAACTTATAGACCAGTATTCCTTATGATTTAGATGCAAAACGTCTTGTCAAAATGCTATCAAATAGCAAAATATGACAATAATTATATATCAAAACTATGTGGGATTTATTTAATTATGGTTGGTGCTCTGAGAATGAATAGAGAAGGAAATCACAAGATTATATAAGTTGAAGTAGAAAAGACACCTGGAAAAAACTCACTGACTTTTGATAACTCTCAGAAAGGTGGAATTTAAGGAGAATTTCCACAACATAATAAAGATACCAACAAAATCCCTGTAGCTAATATTTCAAAGGTGAAAGCCAGGATGCTTTCTCCATATGATTGAAAAAAAAAAGTGAGAGTCTTCAGTGTTTCCATTGCTGTTCAACATAGTATTGGAGGTTAGAGCCTGTGCAATAAGGCAAGAAAAAAAAAAGGGATACAGAGAGGAATGGAAGAAATCGAGCATGTGTTCACATAAAATCCAGAAGAGAGCTATCTCTCCCATCTCTATAATACTTACAATATCAATCATAGTACATGTGTACCATGGACTACTACCCAACAACACAAAGTAAAGAACTTCTTTGATAGTGACAATGACATGGTAGATTCAAAAGCCTTACAGTGTTTAAAAAAAAAAGTCAATCTCAGAAGGTCATATTCTCCATTTTCCTAATTCTACTTTTGAACTATGCTACTTATGGCACACTTACAGTGATGTGAAACAGATTGGTGATTGATGAGAGGCAGGAATGGAGGAAGGGTATCTATAAAGGGGAATGTGGGCGATCTCTTTGCGCTGATGGAAGTGGTTCTGCTGAAGCAGTTATACATATCTGCACCCAGTTTAGACCCAATATCAACTCCCTCTTGGATACTTTGCTGGAATTATACAAGTAACAAACACTAGGGAAAAAAAAAAACAGTGAAAGACAAAATATACTTCTCCCAACTTCAGTTCGCTATTAAGGACCAACAAGGGAATTAACAAACAGCATTTTTATGTGAATGTCTTGCTGTGGAGCCCTAAGGGACCCCAATCATGATCTTTGTACCTCAGCCTTCCAAGTGCTGTAACTATAGGCATCTGTCACTGTGCTAGCATCTATGGAATGACAGAATGGTATAAATTCTCAGGAATTACTACATATAAAGATGCTTACACAGTGATGTACCCTACTTGAATATGTAAACACATGTAAATCCTAGGAACAGCATTCTCTTTAGGTACTGTGCTTAGGCCCATCTCCAGACATGGAAGTCAAGAAACAAGGGAAGTGATTTGTCTGGTTATGCAACAATGCTGGGTTACAGAATCAGTTCCCCAAAATAAGTTTTGGCTTCAGAATCTCTTTATGTTCAGCCTCTTGTGTCCTCTCTTGTACATAGGCTCCCCTTCCCTGCCAGCAAGTGAAAAGTAAGTAACAACAGATAGAAGTTCCATTGATACTACGATCACTATACCTACAGCATGCTTTTGGGGATCTCAGAGTGCGCGTGCCTGGGAGCTGTTCTCGCTTCATGCCTGATGTTAAGCCTAACGTTCTCCAGAACACGACTGTGCTTTTTTGGCTCCTGGTGTCAAGTGCGTATAACCTGAACAGTGTCTTCCAGTCCTGCACTTTATGAGGAATGCAACAGCGGGAAACAGTGCTATAAGGTGATCCCTTCAGGCTTTGGTCTGACGAAGAGCATGGTCAGGCCCGGGGTCCTCTACTAAACTTGACATAGAAAGCCCACTGAGTATGTACCAAAAAGTTTCCTTCTTAGGTGTGTACACACAGGTATTGGTAATTTGGGATCCGAGAGACTGACTATTGGGCACAACCCCTGACTTGCTCAGGCTTGCCTGTGAGCCTGTACAAAGCGATGAATCAGGAATACTGCATGGATTCCTATCAGCCCTCAGCCAAGCTCTCTCTAGAGGGGAGGGTATTCCACCACATATAAATATTAAAACGTCTCTTTAAGCTGGTGCATATTTATGAGTACTAGCATTAAAACTCTCTTTTACTGCCCCCTCCATCCCACTGATTATTTATTGTTTGAAAAGATAAATACAGGAAAGTAATTGACCTAACAATGGCCTATTCTTGATTAAATCCAGAAATTGTAAAGAGGGCACTTTGAAATCTGTCTTTAGCATCAGCAAAGACGGTGTAATGAAAAGGTATGTGGCTTAGCCTAATAGACAAATGCAAACCACAGGTCCTAAGAGGCTTGCAGTAGATCAGCATCAGTCTAGTTCTGCTGGAGAAAGAGACAGAGTTCAAGGCTCCTAACACACGGTTACATCTCCATAGCCTTGTACACAGCATTTAGTATATATCAGGCATCTCAGAATTTATGGCATGAGCGAATGAGGGAGGGAGTGCTGTGGATAGCCAAGGAAAAACATGACTGTTCTTTCCATCAATTCAACACCCTATCCCATTTGTGCTGGGTCATGTTTTGCTGAGGATAGCCTATACATACCCTTCAACCTCATCTGAGTAAATACTTAGCTAGATAAATAGATCCCAAAGTTCAAGTCATTTGTTTGAAGAACATTTAAATGAGTAAATGTACAATCGTTTTAAAATCAGGGTAGAGTATGCTTATTTATCTGGGGTTAGGAGGGGAGGTGGCCTTAGGAATGGACAGTCATTGTGTATCAACCCTCCTCCTTAGAAGGCTAGTTACATCTTTCACTTCTGAAAACAGATAATTTAGTCTGTCTGTTATTAGTAGCATCAGCCCAAAAGTGGGGCTCTCAGAACATAGAAAAATTAATGAGAACTCAAGTTTAAAAAGAGAAGGGGTAAGGGAAAGTAGAGTTAATGATATATCCATTACTCTTAGCACTTACCTGGTCATAGCGATTCTTTCATTAAGAGATTTCTCATTATTATCTAAAAGTCACTTAAACATGAATGGCATTATGTTCTGAGGGGGGAAAGTCTGATTGCTTCATTCAACTGATGAGTTAAATCTCCATAGAAAAAGCATTTATCACTGGGATTCCTGAAGTGAAATAAGATGGCTTTGGCTTTGCTTGTAGGCAAAAAAACCCTACATCTCTAAGAAATTATTGTATTCACACGGGTTTCATAAAGGAATGAGTCAGAAGGAAGATCTAAAATACTCTGAAAATGAAATAAAATTAACTGGGAAAATCTCTAGGGAGGCGACTGGGAACAAACATCAGTCTCCTGTGAGCTGTCTGTGACAGAGCACGGCTTAGTGAAATGCTGCTTCTCTGCAATTAACACACTGTTGTGACAGAGATATCAATTATCTTACATTGCCCCGGGAGCACATGATTCTCCCCTCCCAGCTGTTCCCACCTGGCTGCCGAGCCTGCTGATACCTTTCAAATCCATCTTTCCTCTTCTTGGAGAATTTCCCAAAACAAAATTTTCAGTGATTGCCAAAACTGAGAAGACAGCTACCCAAGTACTTCAGTTAAGTCACAGTCAAAGTTACTCAGACAGAAATAGTTCTGCCTGAATTAGAGAGGGACTACACAGTACCGATAGGGAAAACCTCCCACGTGAAGCTAATAGGAATATACTTAACCCCAGTGCCGTGTACTGCTCATCTAAAACTTGCATTATTAAAGGGGAGAGAAAGGGGAGAAGAAATAAGTCATCTGGAGTTGACCTGATTGTGATGGATTCCAAGCAGTGATCTGTAACAGCCACTTGGAACTCCTTTCTCTTCTGACTTCATTGACTGAAAAGATGAAACACTATATTTCACATTCTCTTGTGTATCGAAGTGACCATTTAATTTCTGCCAATGTGAAGTTACTGGAGACTCCTGGCTATTTTTTTTTTTTTTTTTTTTACAAAGGAATTGTCTTCCTTAGAGTATTTCACTGATTATTCAACCCTTTCAAATAACCTTTTTTTGCTGGATAATAGACACAAGATTATCTTAGAAGTATGATACAACACAAGATGAAACCTATTCACAGGGAGCCCCACCCACAGCTTCAGGTCCTCCCCAGACTGAAGACAAGGAAGAAGATGGGTAGAGGTCACTTGAAGAGGCCAGGGCCACATGAATGGAAAACACAGATATATGCATTGGGTTTTCTAGTTTTATAGCCAAGAGATGTGATTTCACACATTCTGTCATTGACAGCTCTTCCAGGGCCATGAAAACTGGGCTGGCTCAACATGTGGCTATTGGACATTCAAGTGACATGGAAGGAAGATAACCTTCACTCTGATGACTAGTTTAGGAATATCTAATAAGCTACGGATTGAATAAGATAATTACCTAAGTATCCCACTGTTTAACAACTACATTATTCATTTATGCAAATGATATGACAAACCTCACAGAATCTGCGATGTTTCTCAGTTGTTTTGTAGATTATCCTCTCACTTTTCTGTTCCTACCTTTCTGTTTTTCATAATTGTAATATTCCAGCAAGAGTTAGAGTTGGAGGTAGGACTAGCTTTTAACCATGTGACCATGGAACAGATAGAATCTATCGGGTTCTAAAATGCATGACTTCAAGGGTCAACAGCAAGATACAATAATAACCTTCATAAGCAGTTATATGTAAAATCACTGCCCTGAATATACAGCCTACTGTGTTCTATGGTCCAATGTTACTGGGTAGAAGCTTTCCTGAGAGGCATAGCTGATGTTCATTGAGACAGGCTATGGGCTTATTCCACTGCAGTCACAGACAGCCCAGTGGATATAGGGTACACCCTTCTCTTGATTTTACAGTTCTCAAACTTAAGTTTTTGAAAAATTGGTCATTTTAACCAATGTTACTGGAAAGTGCCAAAGTTTCAGGTTTTTCTAAAATAAAATGTGCTTACAATTTAAAGGTTTTTTTTATAGTGGATTCTGTTTATAACTCTTAACATCATAGTATGATCCTTTTTTAGTCTGTTTATGAGACAGACTCAGCCACTAGATTGGGTTTCTTGAGGGACAGGACTGCTAAACTCCTTTGTATGAGCTCTGCAATGTAACAGATGCTCACTAAAGGTTTCTACAAAGCACTTGCACATACATGCTGGAGAATGCGGACACTTACCTGATGACTAGGGTGTTCTCTGCTATTGACCACTTTAATTTCACAGTTATCATACATTAGTCAATAAACACTGAGTAAGCAAATACGAAGAAGGTTCCAGTATTACTGAACCACATAAAATCTTATAATTATGTCTAAATGTAATCATTATTTGGATCATCTGTCATAGAAAATAATTACTTTTGGATTCACTAAGAACATGTAGTTTCCTTTCATGCCTAGGTTAAGAGATGGTAACTCTTCCAAGCATGGCACATATCGAAGTAAGTCAGACGTTTTACAGCATTTCCGGTTGAAATGAAGAGTGTAAACTATATACAGTCAACTGTATAGCTAAGTGAAGATCCCACAGAGAGCTGATTAA
The DNA here is from genome assembly GCF_000317375.1 of Microtus ochrogaster. NCBI lineage: Eukaryota > Metazoa > Chordata > Mammalia > Rodentia > Cricetidae > Microtus > Microtus ochrogaster. The sequence continues at coordinate 46,183,658 of NC_022030.1, forward strand.
TGGAGGTTTCAAATAATGAATTGCAAAGATTATACTTGACACTGATCAATGATCTTATCAATGACATAGATGAGTCTCAATGATTAAATATGAGAGTGACAAAACTAACCTATGAAGCATAGCTAATACTTTGAACAAATAGAATATCTTTATGGATGATAATAATGAGCTAAAACTACCAAGTACATTTTGGGGGGGAAGGGGGCTGGAAGATAGGGTGTCACTATGTAGCCTAGTCTAGGCTCAAACAAATGATTCTCCTGCTTCATCTTGAACCTGTTAGTATTGGGGGTGTATGACAATCATGCCTGGCTTTAGGATTAACAGGTATATTTTTAGTTTAGATAAAACATCCTCTAATAAAAATTTATTCTACATATATAAGATTCAATAATACATAGCTTGACAATTGTCCTGAAGAGAGTTTTGTCAACTTGACACTAGTTAGAGTCAGATGGGGAGAGGGGATTTTAACTGAGGAAATGCTTCCATAATATTGGCCTGCTGACAAGTCTGTGTGGTATACTGTCTTTACTAATGATTGATGTGGCCAAGTCTAGCCCATGGCGGGCAGGTCCCACCCCTGGGCAGGTGGCCCTGGGTTGTGTAAGAAAGCAGACTGAGTAAGCAAGGAAGAGGAAGCCAGTCAGCAGCATTCCTCCACGGCCTCTGTTTCAGTTCCTAGTTTCAAGTTCCTGCCCTGACTTCCCTTCTAGATGCAAGCTCAAATAAACTCTTTCCTCAGTTTTGGTCATGGTTTATTATAATATTATCAAATAAACTAAAACAATAATGCAAAAGAAAAAGCATAGACGTTTTAGAAAAAGTATAACATAAGCTAGAAACTGGAGCTGATGTGCAAGTTCAGGTCACGTCAATAGATATAAAAGATGAGGGCCAAGGAAGACAAAATCCTTTGACTTCGGATGCCTCTGAAAGATGGCGTCCAGTTGTGTACACCATGATTAACACAGTGGTCATAAACTCAATAGAACTGAGTGTATCCAGGGAACCAACCACCAAGAGGGCTACAGGTATGGATTATGAGACAGGACTAAATAGCTGGAGGAGTTTATATTGAAGAATGATTGCCCAGTGACCCGAGGGCACTTGCCATGCCTTCTGTACCCTTGTTCAGGTCAGTTTTGAGCACAGATATATTAACAGATACATTTTTTTTTTTGCTTTTTTGAGACAGGGTTTCTCTGTGGCTTTGGAGCCTGTCCTGGAACTATCTCTGTAGACCAGGCTGGTCTCGAACTCACAGAGATCCGCCTGTCTCTGCCTCCTGAGTGCTGGGATTAAAGGCGTGCGCCACCATCGCCCGGCTAACAGATAAATTTTTATAGAGATGAAAACTTAATAAAAAAGTAAATTTTTTTAGCCATCTCATCATGTAAGGCATTATGGCATCAAGCCTCCATCTGATAGAAAGGTGAGAATGTTCTTTTATTGATCAGCTTGCGGGATTCTAGGATTGTACCCCATGTATAAACCCTCAGCCTGCTCCTTCTTTCTCCCACAGGTGTCCCCGAATCTCACTCACGATGAGTGCAGTGCCTCATTCTGCTGACCAAGGGTCAGTCATCCCACCCCTTTTTTGCTCAGCTCTTGGACCTTTCTATTTTATCTCTTGCCGTTGAGTCTTTTCTTTCTGTTTCCACTAATATCCAGTATCTTACGCTGTGAGTCATAACCCCATAAGAGGTCATAACTGGATATAAAGGTTGCAAAAATTTTGGCAACAGTAAAAGGTCTCTGGATGCATGATTACCACATAATCAATTCATGGTGTTTTGGCAGCACTCACCCATGCCGTGTCCCTCACCTTCACTACAGCCTTGGCCCTGAACATGCAACATAAACAGCTTTGAACACTATATCTTGGCTCAGATTTCAGACGGCTGTATGTTAAGGGCTACAGTATTTTTATTCTACCTGGAAAACTCAGACTTTTAATGTTTTCCTACCACCAGTTCTCAGCAAGTAAATATCAATTTCATGTGTCTTTCAACTGTATTTTGTTAGAATGTTTGATTTGAAAGATTGATGTTAGAGTTGCTGGCTTGGATTTCACAGAGAACAATCATTATATGTATTCTGGCCCATGATGAGGATAGAATTTCCAACAGGGGCCCTAAGCACAACTTCTGTCATTTTGTTCTATTTATGTGAAGTGGTGTTCTTAGCATTGGCAATTATAAAATCAAAGTATTGGTCAATTCTGAAAAACACTGAAGATGGTTTATGTCCTATAGCATCAAATATTCAGCCATGATTGAATTTTTTATGTAAAATAAATGAGCATGCATCTCATTAGCATGCAAATCTGCTTTCATTTTTAATGCAGGATAAAATTATACATAAAAACCATCTTAAAATAAATGTATTTATAATATATTATCAGTAAGTGTTTAACTTGTATATGTATTTTATTACTTATATGCTTAGGAGTAGCATTAAAATCTTGGGTGTCAAAGAGTTGTGAGTGGAGCTGTATCAAAAAGCTCTGTTCTCCCATACCACACTTCCTGTCACTTTGATTTTCCCTTGTTTGTTCCCATTTACTAGTCTAACAGCCCAGCTGTGGCAACTACGATGTGCTGACTACTGTCTTTGTTAAGATCTACCTATCTTTTAGTGTACAGCAACCCTCTGTAAGGGGGATGTACCATTTTCCCTCAATCTCCGTTGAACTCAGGACGGATGGTCAGTCCTGGAACTTGATACATGCTCCACAAGTATTTGTTGCTTTGCTTGCACGAGGATGAAACATGGAATCTTGGGAAAGTCATCTTACTGAAGTCCATGCAGTTGTAATCCAGAAGAGAACCAGACAGAGATCAGCCCCATTCCAGAAGTCATGGTTTAACACACCTTTAACATGTTAAGAACCTGAAACTGAACCACTTTATCTGCACACTGCACTAGGAAGGGAGAAGGTGTGCCTGAGTGACAGGGTGGGTGAGGGAAAAGAACACAGAGCAGTGAAGAATTAAGTCCTAATCCTGGGCCAGTTACTCCCATTCCCTGAGCCTCGTTTTCTGCAGCATTACCACGAGGTGACTTTGTTAGCTCTCTTTGAAGCACCGTGTTAGAGGTGACTTCAGAGATACCCTTTCCTGCCCAGCACTCTGCTTTCTCATTACTGTTAGGGTCACGCTCCATCCTCACCTCCTCATCAAGTCTCACTGAAAGTTCCCTGGCCTCCTACTAAGCTTCTGACACTGCCCTCTCTAAGCTAACCAATGGCCTTTTAGTGGCCACATTCTCTTTGTAGGTTTCATTCTTTTGACCTCAGTGGACACAGTTATGACAGTGGTAACAGGATGGGGACACACAACAGTCGCCACTGTACACTGCCATCCAGATTTCTGGAGTCCGAGTTAGACAGCTGTGAGATGCTCTACCTACAGACTTCTAGGCAGCTACTATCAAGCAAGAACTATCAACCTGTGACCTATTGATGGACACGTGACTTCAATGTGCTGTGCAGACTCATTCCCTTCACTTTCCTTCTTCCCTACAAGCCAGGTCCTGGGTGTTTCTGCACTTCCTTAAATGCAACTTGATCCTTGTTCACATTTGACTACTTTGTAATGGAAAGCAGTTATCTTATTGTTGATGCTTAAGGATCTCCCCCCAAAGCCAGCTCTGCCATCACTTGCTTTAGGATGCCTTTTGCATATAAGCCAAACAAAAAAGTAAAGCTTTCATTTTTAACTACAGGCTATTACAACTCTCCACTTCCACTGGATTTCTACTGGATATAAGAGGACCTCCTCTAGTCCTCATTGATATGTCAGGACCATCTTCCCATCTTCCCTGGACTTTTCTACAGTATCTAGGACATAGTAAATGACAAATGAACACTTACTGAATGAGAATGATTGAACAGATGGGTCAGAAAGTGATATATCCTTTACTTTAAAATAAGGTAGGTTTAGAACTCAGAAAATAAGGTATCTGCTTGGAGATATTGTTCGGACAACTATCTTATATGTACGTAGGCCCAGAATTTCATTGCTATAGGACAGTATGAGTGGTCATAATAGTAATCATGATGATAATAACTACCATTGTGCAGTGCTTGCTATGCATCAAGGGAAAATTGCTTGCTTTAAGACTTCAAGAGAAAGGAACAGAGCAGAGTTTAAATACAATTAAAGATAAGAGCAGAATCAAGACAATTCTGGGTAAAAAGAGTTACGTTTTGATCTGCTATCCAAAAGTTTAACAGCTACCTAAGGCTCTGTAGAAGGTGGATTTGGAGCACTCATTGACACAAAGAGCCCAGAGCTAAAGTGAAGACTCCGCTACTCATACAGAACCTGGGCTTGGCAGTAAAGAAATCATTTTCTGGCAGTGTTTTATAGTTGCTGTCTTTAACATTATGCAATGAGTTTTCTTTCCTGGTCTACCACATGGGCAACAGCGTATCCACATGTGTGTTATAGTTTAGAACTAAAAATGTCCCCTATGGATTCAGTATTGAAGGTTGAGTGCCAGTGCAACAGTGTTTATGGCTGAGGTCACAGAGAGATGGCAACTTTGTCAGTGGGTTGATCTGCTGATAAGGTCATAGATACTCAGAAGTGGAGCCAGGTTTGAGGAAGTAAGGGTCTGGGGGAACATTTGTTTTTCTTCCCCTCACTGTGAGCAAATATCTGGGAAGAAGCAACTTCAGTGGGGGAAACTTTATTCTAGTTAACAGTTTGAGTGTGCAGTCAGCCTATCACGATGGAGAAATTATGAGAACAGAAACCAAAGCAGTTGATCACGTTATCAGGAAGCCAGATAAACCCTGTTATTCAGAATGCCCCTCCCTTTTGATTTAGTATGGAATTCTGACTCATGAAATACTTGCTGATGCCTACTCTAGCATGGGTCTCTACCTCACTTAGCCTAATATAGAGACTCCCTCACAGATACGTCCAGATTCTAGACCCTGCCTAGTTCACAGCCAATATTAACCAGCATGAGGGGCAGGACTTTGAAGGGCCTGGTCCTCTCTGCTTTTTGCTGTCACTAGAAGAGTAGCTTTGCCCCCAAACATTTCTCACATCATGATGTGGAGCCCAGGAGCAGCTTGGCTGAGTGGCCATGGCACATACTGAGACCTAGAAAACTGCATACAAACAAAGAGTTCTGCTTTTAGGTTGTCTGTCTCGTGGATTTTTGTCACAGATAAAGGAATCTGAACAATACAGAGTCTTAGCAAAATATGTGTAAAATAAACTTTAGTGACAAATACTCTGGGTACGATGCGTTCTGGTTGTATAGTATTCTCGGATGTCAACAGTGCACATTAACACATCATTGAAAAAAAGACTACACTAAAAGAGAAATCTATTTCTGGGGGTTAATTCTGCTTGTGGGTTTGGTATAATCTTTGGTATAATCCCATGGAACCAGCACTGGAGCACACCAGCTTGGGAAGGTCTGGGGAATACAATCTTCATGTGTTGCTGTTCTATCGTATATATGCAAAGAGGATTGCTACAAAGCCCTTCTGACTTGGGGAAAGGAAGATTGACTATGCTTTAGCCTAGAATAGACTCTAGAATAGCATTATTATTTACTTGATAAAATTCAACCCTATGAGAAGACTGGAGAGAAAAAGGCCAACTCTTAATCAATCCTTGGAATTAGCAATTTGCTTATGATGGCCGCATCACACAGTCATAGGAATTTATATTTTCATTTTGTCTTAATGCAAAACTTGACCATCTTTCTTTAATATCATCAACCTGGAAGCTTGACAGTAAGGATTAAAAATTGCTCCTCGCTTCCCACTTGGTTATTGGAAAGGTTCTGAAAGGTAATCAGTCTTGTGAAGCTACACTTTACAGTCTGCATAAAATGCCATGATTTCCCTTCCTCTCCCCAACCTAATTGAAAGTGCATAATATCACCCAGCTGGGGAAATGTGTAAACGGTAAACATACGCGATATATCATGCTACCACACAAAAGCTGGCTACTGCTAGGGTCCCGGTGGTCGTCGGAACCCTAGGGGATCTGGAAAATGAGTCTTTTTCTTCCATCTAGCATGAGCGCTTCTTGCACCATCCTCTTCCTTTTCTCCCTACAGATTTCAAACAGCAGCAGTCAAATTAGAGCAAGTCCTATCAACTCATTCCTGGTCTGAGGGACTCCAAGGTCACATGACGATGCATACAGACCGAAGCTATTTTAGGACATCCTTTCGCTGACAGGACATTCTTCTTTGGGCAAGAGGTGCAGTTGGAATCATCTTGCTCCTTACTTGCTCCAGACAGACGTTCTCAATATCCTCTTTCCCTTGCTCCTAAGTTTACAGGTCACATCCTATCTTTTGCTGCTTCATCAAACTCCTAGGACCAAGATTATCTCATTTTCCACATCTGCCAGGCAGTTTAGTTTTCCTCGATTAGAAAATCCCAATCTTATTTTTCAAAGTCTCCTGCACTATGGTAGCTATCTATAATCCCACTCCAATTATGCCTGCTTGGAAGCCATTTTCCCTTGTCTGACTCCTCACCTCCATGTTTCATGCCATCTTCTGACAATAGGGCTCTTAGGACAAAAGACAGTATGCCTTCAAAGTCTTCATCATTAGTTCTCTGCCACTGTACTCCTGCAAGGATTGTTCCCTGCTGTACCATGACTCTGCTGCTACCATTCATTCATGCCACCTTATAGCTAGTTATTGCTTTATTTTTGATGACTGATACCATAATGGTAGGTCAAAGTGGAACACTTGTCTAGGGCACCATGTCATTTTAGTTTTAATAGATTGAAGGATATGCTTTTATTTGCTTCAGCGGTAGGGATGATTTGAGACTTACTGAGTTAAAACTGCAACCATCTTTCATAACATTACCTGTCAGCCAGGGCTGGAGGATGATATGGCTTGTTGACCTTGGCATAGAGACCCTCTAAGTGGTCTCTGTCTGGAGACAGCGGACGTCCATCCCGAGGGTAAGCCAGTGGTCCAGCTCGAGGGGGAGACGGAGATCTAAAGACGTTTGCTGATGTGCAGGGCTCCCGAAAGTGGTTCACTCTGGCATAATTGGGGTCCATTTCATCATCGTCCATGTCATGCACTGGCCCAGTGGCTCCAGCGGCATAATCGACAAGACCTCCTGCCTGCTTTTCCCTTAGCTCCTGGTGTTTGCCTCCAATCCTGAAAAACAGAGAAGAGAGAGGTGGCACAGGCGAATGTGACTTTCAGATGCTAATACAACAAAACAGTCTCCCAGATCTCTGTTAACTCTTGCTAACCCCTTAGCTGTCACCTTCCTGTGTCTTCAAGATTATGCCACGCAGAAATGTCAAAAGCATAAGAGGATTAATTCTAAATCCATGACCTTTATTTGTCAGTTTTCACTTTGATAGCAATGCTATAGGTACCCTGACACCTCTCCGACTGATGAGGGTGAGATGCTATAGGTACCCTGAGACCTCTCTGACTGATGAGGGGTACCATGCTATAGGTACCCTGAGACATCTCTGACTGATGAGAGGTGCCATGCTATAGGTACCCTGAGACATCTCTGACTGACGAGGGGTGCCATGCTATAGGTACCCTGACACATCTCTGACTGATGAGGGGTGCCA
>NC_022030.1:46191358-46201099 GCF_000317375.1 Microtus ochrogaster
CGAGGGGTGCCATGCTATAGGTACCCTGACACATCTCTGACTGATGAGGGGTGCCATGCTATAGGTACCCTGAGACATCTCTGACTGACGAGGGGCACCGTGCTATAGGTACCCTGAGACGTCTCTGACTGATGAGGGGCGCGATGCTATAGGTATCCGGAGACATCTCTGACTGACGAGGGGCTGACAGCAGTCCCTCCCTATAAAGGAGCTGTGCTTGTGGCAACCGTCCGCCTTGAAAGAGGTGCAGTGAAAGTCTTTCTTGGGACAAGGCTGCGTGGGAAAGAGCCCATCAGAATCCTACACTTGCTATGACATCACTCTACAGCACTCCAGAGTTTCAGTGTATTCTTCTGAAGAAGAGTTTGAAAACATTGATTTAAATATGAAAAAGAAATACAGGGACTGTCTGGTCACTAAAAGCAGCAGAATTGAAGGTAATTTATAAGAGATTCCACCTTTTTTTCTTGTTACACAAATGGGGATCATTGTGCCTCATTGTGCAAGGGCTAGGGACAGAGTAAAATAATAAAGAAATTAATAGGCTTGTGACAGAGATGAATTGGCACATATAAGTAAATTAAACTTCATTACTGGCAGAACTCCATAGCCCTGAAGCTCTAAGTGCTAGCTCAGAAAGTTACTGGTAGCCAGTGACAGTCTGTAGAGACTGGGGATGGAGCAGAACATGTATTTAGGTGGGTTCCATACCCACCTGAACTGTAAGAACGAATCCAGATGGCATTAGACTAGTGCACTCAGATGTCCTATTCGACACCCGTGATGTGGATGGTGTTTGGAGGACCTTTTACCCTTCACCCTTGAGAAAAGAAGATGTAGGATATATGGGATGCGAGAGTAAAAGGATCCTGCCTTGAACATCTCTTTAAGAGATGTTCAAGGAAGGATGGGGACAAAATTGAAACCCATACATAACTCAGAGACGGTAAGAGTCTATGGCTAGCGGTGAAAGGTCTATGTTTGCCTGGAGACACAGACAGAAGCCCTGGACCAGGTATAAACAGATCCCGAAGTCCCCAGCAACTTCTCTTCAAACAAATACAGTTGTTTCTGTATGTAGCAGCTATTTTCATTTTTCAGACATCAAACCCTTTGTCGAAATTGTTAGAAGGCATGGTCTTTCAAAGTATTTTGTTTTTTCTTGAGAGAGGACAGTATTTGTATTTTAGTTTTTTTTTTATCTCAGGAGAATGGAGAAGAAATTGGGCAAGAGAAAGAAGCAACAAAATAAAACAGTTAGAAAGAAGCACAGGAAAGAAAAGCAGCACCTACCTCGGGGTCACAGCAGATGAAAAGAAATGCCAGGATACAATATTGCATACCTGTTTTGACTAAGCTAAAAACGTACCTGACATATAAATAATTGGAAGGATTTGTATTTTTTTCATAAGGCAGTTTGTATCTCTAAGGAATTCTGAATTAAGATGAAAAGATTACACAGTAGGGTGCTCATTAAAGAGCTTTTCCTGTCCCTTTTCAATGCATGTGTGTCCCAGATTCATGGATGTTTGTTTTGGAAAATTTTTTATAAAGAAGACAGTCTACTCCAATGAAATTTGAGTTTCAGCCTAAAGTGGGCATTATACAAAGATTTACCATTTTCCAAGGAATGGTGCAGGCTGGTTTATCAGAGAATGCTTCCCGTACTACAATGATAGGGATGGATTTCCATTGTAAATAAGGAAAAAAGACACCAGGGAAGTCCAAGGGTGCTATTCTGTGTGTTCCCTCTCTCTCATAACTGCGATGCCTTGAGAGAAATCGTCAGTACAAAGATAAATACCCCCTGGCCGCAGCATGGGGCTACACTTGTGGATTAATGGAATACGAAAATGCCAAGCCTGATTTTTCTAAAATAGCAGAGATAGGACACCAGGATCTGAGTTCCTTATTTCATGTCTCTCTTTCTTTGAGGTTTTCAAATTAGTTAAGCTTCCTAAGTATGTAGAGACTCATAGATGAAAAGGTTCTCCATGTATGACATGGGATCTTGTATTTTTCTTTGCTAAAACAAAACCAATTTTTTCCTCAGTCTCCCCTGCACTACTGAGGCTGGCAGAAACTAATTCCATATTAATCACCCAGGAGGTGAAGTGGTCATTTCTGTGCACCATCGTTATTATGCTGTACTTCAGGGTCTCTCCATGTGAGGGAGGACGAGGCAGTCTTGGAAAGGGGACACATAAGAGAGAGGGCTCTCTCAAGACCGTGTCAAAGGAAACCAGTTCATATGTCTTGTTGTGACTAGCCTCCACTCTGTGCAGTCTGAGAATTCTGTTTCTAGTTGTTTCTACTTGGGAGTCTCCTGACCACTGGAAACTCAACCTGTTAACATCCTCAAATTTCAGAATCACCTAGCAATCTTTTCATTTCATGGTGCCACTCACTCCCCATTGTCCTGAGTACACTAACTCTGAATGACTGAAACATCTTTTTTCCCTCGTTGAAGGCAGTTTACCTCCTTCCCATTATATTTCTTGATTATCCCTTGTAATTTCCATTTCCTTGGCTATAGTGTGTAGTGTTCATGTTTTATATTGCCTAGATCTGCTGTGTGTGGCCCTATAAATTTAAACTTGCATTAATTAAAATAAAATAAAACTTTTTTAGTCTTATAAATTCATTCAAGTGATTATTAGCTAGATATAGTCAGTGGCTGCTGAACTGACAATGAAGATGTGGACAAATTCCACAACTGCAGGAAGTTTTATTGGACTATGGCAGTCTGATTTATTCAAAGAGATGTTGGTACGTTGCCATATCCCACTTGTATTAGTTAGGGTTTCTACTGCTGTGATCAAACACCATGACCCAAAGCAATACCGGAAAAACTGGTTTTACTTTGTTTTGTTTATTCCATTGTATAGCTTATAGTCCATCATCTAGGGAAGCCAAGGCAGGGACCTGCAGGCAGGAACTGAAGCAGAGGCCATGGGGGGAGTGTTGTTTACTGGCTAGCTCCTCATAGCTTGTTCATTTGCTTTCTTATTTACCGGATTACTAGCCCACAGTGATCTGAACCATTCCGTATCAAACAGCATTTAAGAAAATGGAGCACAGGCCTACCCACAGGCCACCTGTCGGAGCATTTTCTTAATTTAGGTTTCCTCTTCCAAAATGACTCTAGCTTTGGTCAAGCTGGCATTAGAGTAGCCAGCACACCACTTTAATCTGCTCCTGAGAAGGCTGCGCTAACGGTCTCCTAAAAGAGCATGTCCACTGCATTCTCAGTCAGATTGGGGATCTCCAGTGGATTGCAGACGACTGAGTGACAGCATGGCTAGCTCACGATTCCCCAAAACATCACATGGCCAAGCAGTGGGGAAGAACATGAATCCCTAACAGAGTGAAAAGTGGCTACAGTGCCATGCTTTACAATAAAATTGAGACTAAAATAGGGGTGATGCCAAGAGCTAATACATGATTATAGTTTTAGCCAGGCACATATTTCCCTGAAGTAAGGAAGAAAGTCTGCAGGAACATAGTCAGCGTGACTTTACTAAGTAAAAGAGAGCCTGAGGATAGGGAAGGGCCTAGAACAGTGTTTATGTGTGGGCCCAACTTCAACCTGGGGTTAATGGATTGGGAGAGCTGACTGCCCTGACCGTAGTCTCCTGTCTACAAGGAAACTTCAAGGAGACAAAGGAGGGAGAAAAAGAAGCAGTAAGGGAGGTGAAGAGGTGAAGGAAAGTCTCGACTCATGGAGGAGCAGGACAAGTGACAAATCCAAGATCACAGAAAATAAACTCCCAGGACAGTAACACAGCAAAGTGGGGAAGGGAATTACCTCAGGAAAACACGTATAATTGAAGTTACTGGTAACCTTAAATTACTATTCTTGTGTCACTCAAGATGATGTTTTAGCATACATTCTAATTTAAATCTCAAACATTTGTAGGGTATGAAATACATTTAATTAGTCACAGAAATATTTATTTCAGCAAAGATCCACCCCTGAAAGGTTTTAGGGCCTTCCAAAGGAGTGTCACTAGCGTGAGATCACTATCCCAACTTAACATTATTCCTTTTGTAAAGGGAAGTGAGAACCAGCGGAGGTAACCATACAGGAAGATGTGATATTTGTAAATTACACACTGACATTCCCGCATGGAACTGCTTGGCAGGATATATGGGAAAGTCATAATGTGGTTGCTTCTAGAATGCATCTTAATGTAACCTTTGTATATTACGTGTTTTTGAATTTTTATATGTATTTAAGGTAAGTGTCTCGGTTATGACAAATTATTATTCCTTCAGCTCAACTCCTTCTACTAAGAGTACTCAACTTCCATTAGTAAAAGATCTCTCTTTAATCTTTCCAGAGGACAGAGTTTGTCAGTTACAGCCTCATAGTGGCCTCACTGCTTTGTCTTCGCTACACCATGTAGCTTCAGTAAACTCTGCATTTGTCAGAAATACGCAGCTATAAAGTTCTTTAATCCATTGATTTCTGTGGAAATTTCTGTGTGTTTGTTTCATTTCAATAAAAGTTGAAAATTACAAATGGGAACAAATGCAATAGCATTTTTCAGGCCCAATTTTGTAGGCATTGAACACATTTGTATTATATAAGCCTTGTAAAATTTGCTCACAACGGTCACTAAATGGCTTCCTTTTGGAGAGGGGGTGGGTGGATTACACAAACCAGTCTGCTTCCATGTGTTGTGTGTATACACTAGCATGCCCTTTGTTCTGACTGGAGGACATCCCCCATTTCCACATGTTGGACTAAGACTATAAAAACAAAGCGGAACCAACACCTTTTATTGATTCACTCTTGATGTTCTGCCCCTAATGGGACTACAAACTTCTTCAGTGTGTCTTGTGAGCTTTTCTGCTAATTTTTTGACTGTTTATGCATTCAGTATCTGCTGCAATTACACTGCGTATTAGGAAGAAGAATAGAGCCATACTTGGTCCCTGGTTCATCTACAGGAGAGACATAAGTATAAGGGATTACAATTCAGTGGCAAAGAAAGCAGTAATGGTCCATCATGCATGGGAACTACAAGGGCAGGGCCATGTGGCCTGGGTGTGGAAGGAACTTGTCATCTTGATATAAATTGTGGAAATGGTGTTAGATTCTTTAATTAGAGGAAGGGACACCCATGAACGGGCAAAGACATACAGTCTTTACTCAGTCCTGGCCTATAAATATGATGTAGAAACTGGCTGGTTTTGGGATACCTCCTCTCTACAAGAAGATGTATCCAGTAAAGGTTATGCGCACATAAGATTTATCTAATGTATGTGTTCAACATTTAAAAAGTCGGTTAAGGCTGGGCGGTGGTGGTGCACGCCTTTAATCCCAGTACTTGGGAGGCAGAGACAGGCGGATCTCTGTGAGTTCTAGGCCAGCCTGGTCTACAAGAGCTAGTTCCAGGACAGGCTCCAAAACCACAGAGAAACCCTGTCTCGAAAAACCAAAAAAAAAAAAAAAGTCTGTTAAGTTAAATATTCTTCTTTTTTACTTTTAACTTTTATTATAAAATGAAACAAAGATACTTACATTTTACAAAACAAAGCCCCAGATTACACACTCTTATAGAGCACTAATATTTGTAAGTAATACAGGAACTGTCCGTGTTAGTTCATTTCCTGTGAGTAGAGAAAGGAGGCTTAAATAGCTCCGGTTTGGGTCTAAGCAGCATGGCATGGGTGTTGATGAGCTTTTTTGGGTGCATCATCTCTGGCAATGGTGGCAGGAAAATGTATGTGTCAGAGAAACTGGATAAAGAAACAGGAGGCTGGAGAGGCTTCATAAAGACCTTCTGAGGTCATGACCCTATTTTACTCCGGGACCTTTCGCTGGGCTCCTCTCATGAAGACCACAGTTCAGCTCTGTCACCCTGAGGCCTAAGCATTCTTACTCATAAACAGCAGTCTCCCTGACAGCTGCAGCTGTGTCACACCTGCATCTCCTCTCCCCCACACTAAGAATCCTGCTCCTTAAGAAGCAGGTGAAGGGAGCTACATAGCCCTGTGTTATGACTAGCTTCATGCTGCCCATCCACTCTTGTAGCTGATCCTTGCCTGCCTTGTAAAAGCACATTTCTGTGTAATTCTCATTTGGCCGCACCTTTGCAAATGTCTCAGTTAGTTTTCATTGCTGTGATGAGGCATCATGACCAAGGAAATTCAAAGGAAGAGTTTATTGGAGGTTCGCTTAGAGTTTCAGAGGTTGGTCCATGGGAAGCAGGGCGGGCACTCACACACACACACACACACACACACACACACACACACACACACACTTGGGGAAGGGAGGAAAGACAGGAGACAGGATGGGAAGACAGGAAGAAGAGGAGGAGAAGAGAGAGAGCTAACTGAAAATAGTATTGGCTTTGGAAACCTCAAATCACTCTCCCAGCGATAGACCTCCTCCAACAAGGCCGGACCTGCTAATATTTTCTAAGCAGTTCCCACCAACTGGGGACCAAGTATTCAAACATACGAACCTATGTGGTCCATTCTCATTCAACCAACACAGCAAATAACTTGACATTTAATCTACAAAGATAATCAGACTTGATAAAGGCCCATAGTCCTGACACCCACGGTGTGTCTTCCTCAAGAATGCATTGAGGCAGCATTTCTTAAGTGTGTAAAAATATGATTTCTGTACCAAAGGCTGTTTTTGACAGATTGAATTATTGGCTTGTCGTCTTTCCTTGAGCATAGACTTGTGGCTCCTCTTTGTACAACAGTGTGACTGTTGAGAAGCTGGCTGATAACCACGGTTCCCTTTCATAAGTGACTTATCAACAAATTGATTGTCTTGTTTCTTTAATTGAAATATTTTATTCGCTCCTGTCAGGCCCAATAACCCTCTCAGAAGGCAGTTCTGCTCAATGTGTACTTCAAAGTCTATATTTTAATATGAAGTTTTCCTGATTACCACCTCCATAGGACATAAGTTGTATATCAAAATCAATTTTATTTTGATTAGCTAAGACAGCAATGGCACCGAAGATAACTCACTATTGTTACCATGTCAATTCATGAAAATGTTGCTGCAGGGTAATAGCATCCCAGCGATGCACTTTGAGTTGTATCCCTAAGAATGCAACCAATGCCTGGCTGTGTTACTTTACCTACAAGAGAGCAAACTGGAGTCCACCGGGAAGTTCTGTGACTACTTTTTCATTTAACCATCAATGAGTTTTGCTGTATTATTTCATAACAAGTTGTAAAATCATCATTTGGAAGGCCACTTTATATCTAAATCTATAGATATATCTAGAATTCTTCTATAAGAAAAGCTTTTTTTGACTCGCGAGGTCCAGTCAAAGTGTGGGAGAGGTGAGAATACGAACAAAGAGGTCAAGACTATGATGGGGATACCCACTGAAACAGCTTCCCTGAGCTAATGGGAGCTCACCAACTCTGGTCTGACAGCGAGGGAACCAGCACAGGACCAAACTAGGCCCTCAGAATGTGGGTGAGAGTCGGATGGCTAAGGCAGACTGACTGTGGGCCACTGGCAGTGAGACCAGAATTTACTGGCTCTTTAGAATCTATTCTCTTTGGAGGGTTACCTTGGTTCTTCCTCAAAGCAATGAGCTAGACTTTGTTAACTCCCCATAGGAAATTTTACCCTCTCTGAGGAGTAGATGGGGATGGTAGGATGGGGGGGAAGGCGAAGGGATTGGGAGGAGGGGAGGGAGTAGGAACTGGGATATATAAAATGAGAAAAGATAGCTTTTAAAAAGTAAATAATTAAAAATAAATAAAAAAGTTCTATTTCGCACGACAGTAAAAAAAAAAGAAAGAAAGAAAAGAAAAAGAAAAAGAAAACCTTGCTCTCAACAAGTTGGAGTTTTGATTTTAGTGAAGTTCTCCCAGCGCAGGCAAATCAGTAAAAATACTTCTTTCTTTCTCTTTCTTTCTCTCTCTCCCTTTCTTTCTTTCTCTCTCTCCCTTTCTTTCTTTCTTTCTTTCTTTCTTTCTTTCTTTCTTTCTTTCTTTCTTTCTTTCTTTCTCTTTCTTTCTCTTTCTTTCTTTCTTTCTTTCTTTCTTTCTTTCTTTCTCTCTTTCTTTTTTTCTTTCTTCCTTCCTTCCCTCTCTCCCTCCCTTCCTCCCTCCCTCCTTCCTTCTTTCTTTGTTGCTGATTTCCAGATTAAGGCGTTAGTGTCCTGGGTTCTCACAGCGGGGAGAAATGAGTTACTAGAGGCTTCTTTTCTGTGTTGCCCATTACAGGGGTTGTGAAATTATTGTGAACTTTTATTTAACCCATGATACATGAACACAATGGTTTAATCATGTGCATTCCTTTTTCCCTTTGCTGCGCACCCTGCCCAGAGTTAGCAGGGTGGCTCTGTGTCGGCTGCTCTGTCCTTTTGTCTTGACCCATTTACTTTTGATAGTTTCTTTGCTGGGATCTGAGAAGTAAGTAGCCTCAGGTTCACAACAAATCTCACATTCTAATTTGGAATAAGTTGTTCCCCAAGTACCCTTTTCTTCTGAAATGAATGGGGGTGAATACAGTCTAGGTTCAGTTGTGCTCACTGACAAGAGTTTATTAGGAGTGGAGCTGGGAAGTGCATATTTCTTTCTATTCAACACTATTATTTTACTAATAACGAGTTTCTTAGGACATTTTCATATTTATATAGCCCTGTGTTTTGTTTCTGTTCCTCACCCGTCACTTTCTCTTGTCTTCTTCCTCCCTGAAAATAGACTTTCTCTGCCTTCATGACACACACACACACACACACACACACAGTGACACACAGATATGTACACTCACACACACTCACACACACAAATTCTTCTATAATAGAAGCTTTCCCTCAACAAATTTAGATTTTACTGAAATACTCTTAGTGTCATGAGATTCACATTATATATGTACACATGTATTTACATACACAACATATAAGATGTTATAGTATTTATTTTTCTTTCTTCCTTCAAATCTTTTTCTTGTTTCCCTTTAACTTCTTATAACTTTTCCTCATCCCAAATACCTTATACATTCATGTCATATATGCATACACGGGCACGGGTGTGTATTTCACTTTCATGAAGCCTAGTTTACATATACAAGATAGAGCATGTGATGTCTGTCTTTCTGGACCTGACTTATTTTGTTTAACATGATTATGTTAAATATGTTTTCTTGCAGATGACATGATTTCATACGGCTGAATAAAAGTCCATCATGTATACATGACACACTTTATTCATTCATCTGACGATGGACATCTAAGCCAGTTCCATTGCCTGATTATTGTGGGTAGTTCTGTCATAAAAATGTATGTGTAAGTATCTCTCCATGTGTGCTGATTTAGAGTCCTGTGAGTATAGACCCAAGAATAACATGAGCATGTAACATAGTAGATCTAGTTTTCGTTTTGTGAGGCATCTACTTCTTGATTCCCATTGTGTCTGAAAGCACAGAGTTTTTAAAAATCATCATCTTGGATAATTCTGATCCAAGTTTAACACTGCCGAAATGTTACTTAACTGTAAATAAAAACCTACATATTCTTTTTAAAATAAAATATCTTGATTCTTTATACTAATATAATTATGTATTTGTATATATAATTGCATTATATTTGTATTAACTGTATCACATGTGTTGAAATAAGAGCAGCGGAGCTGCATCCCCAGCACCCTGCCGCCCGCATGGCTAGCTTAGCTTATGTCCCAAAATAATTACACGGAAACTGTATTCTTTTAATCACTGCCTGACCCATTAGTTCCAGCCTCTTA
>NC_022030.1:46201479-46219433 GCF_000317375.1 Microtus ochrogaster
GTCCACGAGCCGGCTTACCAGGAATGATCTTAACCTGCATCTGCTTGGAGTGCGGGAACCATGGCGACTCCCTGACTCAACTTCTTTCTCCCAGCATCCTGTTCTGTTTTCTCCGCCTACCTAAGGGTTGGCCTATGAAATGGGCCTAGGCAGTTTCCTTTATTAATAAGAAATCATTCCCACATCATACATGTATATATAACATATAATTACATTATAATATATGCAACTAAAATAATGCATAATTTAAAATAACGATGATCGCATCACGTCTCAATCTGTGGCTCATCAGCCACATGTCTGAGATTTGTGTTGGAGATCTGGGTGCTAGCAGGGTCAAGGGAGGATCCTGTTCTCAGACATAGACTGCTGGCCTCTTACTGTGTTCTGTGCCTTACAGACAGGCAAAGCAGCCTCAGTGTCTTTTCTAAGGGGACTGATCTAATTTTGAAAGGTTTTCCCTTATTACCCAGTCACCTCCCCAGAGTCCTACCCCTATTAATATCATTGTGTCAATCAGGTTTCAATGCAGGAATGTTGTTGGGTTGGGGGGTGTGCCCAAACATTTAGACAGTAGCAATTACCACTAGGCTATTAAAGCTTATGGTGTTACCTTGGCTCTATTTTCTGTTATAAAATATTTTCTATTTTCTCTAAAATAGAGATAGAAATTCTCTATTTTCTATTGCACTATGAACAGCCAAAACTGTTCTAACGTTATCCAGTTACTTTTCCTAAGTGGTTATGTACCAATTTGTTTTAGTTAGGTTATTTAACTTGGTTTGCTTTTAATTTTCAGGAGACTATTCTTTCTTTTACTTTGACTTTTATCACTAAACATGTAAGCCATATGCACATGTTTGTCCGGTGTGCACGTGTGTGCACATCTGCGGGGAGTGTATGCTTGGAGGTTGATGTTGGAAGTCCTCTTTTGAGACAGGGTTTCATCAGGTAACTCTCCTGGAAGTCCTGGAAGACTATGTGTACACCAGGTTGACCTTGAACTCAGAACACCTGCCTCTGACTCTTAGGTCTAGCATTTAAGGCAAAATCTTCCATGCCTTGTGCACATTATTCTTTGAGAGCTAGTTTCTTACTGAACCTGGAGCTCATTGATTAGTTAGACTGGTTGACACAGCTTCAGACACCAGCCTGCTCTTACCCCACCCCTCCCCTTGCCACACTAGCTCTGAGGACACAGATGTATGCTGCCAGGCAAGGCCTTTGCTTGGGTGCAAAGGATCCAAACTCAGGTTCCTCACACTCGTACAGCAAGCGCCTTACCTACTGAGCCATCTCCCCAACCTCATTGTATTATTTTTCTAAATTAAATAGGACAAAATAATCTGCGCGGCTTTCATGATCTCTCTTGCTTATCCAGAACAGTGTAACTATACTTTTTTAAGCATCCACTTTCATATATTTATATCCCTCTCTGTTATACAAAAGCTAGGATACCATACATCCTACTTTTTCACCCAGACATCCGGAAGAATACTTCATTTGAACCAATGGATACATTGTTGTTTAAAAACAAAAACTTCACTGCAGTTCACCGTGTGCTGTGCTTGTGCTTATTTCGCCAGTCACGAGTCTTGGAAACTTGGGTGTCTCCAGAGTTTGGCAAGTGCAGACATACCTCGTAGAGACTGTGGGTTCGTTTTCCAACTCCAGGAGCAAGTTGAGTATCACCGTGAAGTGACTCATGAAGTCTTTTGTTTTCCAGTGCATATAAAAGTTATGCTTATAATGTGATGTAGTCTACTGTGTGTACAGTAGTCTTTTCTCTAAACATTGTTACTGCTAAAAACGCTGATGACCATAGAACTCTGAGAGAAATGGTAACAACATACTTGCTCTGTGGTTGCCACAAAACTTCAGTTCGCAAATAGAGTCAAGCGCCACGACAACAAGTATGCCTGAGCAAATGCTGCCAGTTCCCATTTTACTAAGATGGCTTTGGAATCAGTTCATAGAAGGATTTCTGTTAAAGAATACCACACATATACTTTTTTCTAGATTTCAATAAGCTTCCTTCCATACTGATTTTATTTTGCATTACCACCTGCCTTGCAAGAGGACAGCTGTGTCTCTAGGCTCATCATCAGAGCGCATTGTCGAACTTTGTGAAATTTGATAAGCCAGGTGAGAAGTCATGTTTCCATGAGGTTTTAATTAGCCCGACTCCTATTATGCGATGCTGAGTATCTTTTCATATATTTAGGGGCCATTTTCATTTCCTCTTCCGTGAGCTGTCCGTATCGTTGGCTGATTTTTCCATCAGATTACCAGGCATTTTCCCTTTTGATTTTTCAAAGAGCCTCGCATAATAGTGATATGAACACATTGTGATCCGAGTCCCTTATTTTCCTTTTCTGAGTCTCCCGTTTGCCTTTTATGACTTCAGGTAAAATACCACTGAATGAGCTCCCCATCCCTACTTCCTCTTCTATACCTTCCTAGTTCTTCGGTACTTTCACAAACTGCCTGGTTAATGTCGCTAGGCGCAGTTTTGACTGCCTGCCCAGTTCAAAGAAGGTTTAGGGGCAACATTTCTCCTTGCTATTTTTCGAGGGCAAACAGCAGAGTGGGGAGGGGTAGGGAGGAGGTAAGAAGTTTGCTAGCTCTAGTGGTGACAGAGCTGCAGGTCAGGGAGGGTTTCTAGGGGAGGGACATGGGGGAGAAGCAGTCTTGTTGTTAAAAGAAACTACAAAGTACCTGCTGCAGTGCTCTCTTTGACAGTGGGGATAATTTGCTTGGCTATCATTCTGCTCTTATAATAGAAGCCGCAATTAGGTCACTACAATTATCCTTTGTTCCAGAGAACAGGCCATATTTCTTTAGCTTTTCCTTATCAATATGGTTTCAAAGCCGCAAACTATACGTGGTCAAGAAGAATTGCAGCGTTTGATTGTTATTAATATTATTCTTAAAATTATTATTATACTGACCAGAAAATGCCGTCTTTGTGATCAATGTTTCATCTTTTCAACAAAGCTGCTTTAATGACAGTAAGATTTTTCATCGTCTTCTCATCCCTGCCAGGGCAGGGCACCCCTCACTTCTCTAGGTAGCCTAAACCAGATCTGATATGGTAAAAGGCCTCAACTGATGGGCTAATTGATTACTTTTAAAAATAAATGTATTTCTGCAAAGCAACCTAACAATCTAAAATACTGACATACAAATTAGTTAATGTAGTTACTAGAGTCTTATATACAGATCTTTTCATTATGCTTTTCTCTTCGCATATACAAACAACACATTGAGTTCTTCCCGGTTTGCAAAAATCTAATATGTAGATAGCATTCGAGTGTGTCTGTGTGCTCACGTGCATACGAGCGTGGGGGTCATGAGTGTGTGTGGGGCGTGTGTGCATGCATGCCCATGCCTGTGGGAAGGCGGAAGATGACAAGGTGTTCTCTGTCGCTCTTCATCTGTATTTGCTTTAAACAGAGTCCTTCACCGGACCTGGAGCTAGCCTCGTGGCCAGCATGCAACAACAATCCTCCTGTCTCCATTCCTCACAGCCTTGGGTTTACAGGTGCATGTGTGGCCATCTCTGACTCTTACGAAATTCTAGGGATCAAACGTGGGTCCTCACGCCTACACAGCAAGCACGTTTACTTGACGGAGCCACGTCCTCAGCTGCAGATATCATTTCTGAGATAAAATATCTTCTGAGTTTCTCCTCTTGAAGCTGAGGATCTATTGTCCCCACTCCCCCAGAAATGCTAAATGGCCATAAAGCAGTGTAAAATGATAAAGTCTGGGAAGCCTGGTCAGGTCAGACGTGACCTGAAAACACCCAACTCACAAGGGGCTGGATTGTTTAACTGGTTCTTTGCCCAGCTGAGATAACAGAAAGACTTTCTATATCCCAGATGGCCCAGAAACAACCAAATTTCCCATGGAGAATATTGTTATATATGATAGAGTTGACTGCATACTCTAAAATCATGATTGACAGCCACTGACAATTCCTAACCATTATCTTTTTGTTTTTCTGACAATGTCAAATGGCAACATTCTTTACTCCTTCATATGGCAACTAAATACTACAATCTCAAGAGACCTGCCACGCAGTGATGGCTCTCCTGTTACTGCAATTTACATTTTCCCTAAATTTATACCTTTCCCAGACCCATTAAACTTTCGCCATTGCTAATGCATTGAGTTCCTGTAATTTGCATTCTCATAATGTGGATAAATTTCCTAGAAATGCTTAGTAAACATCTTTAGCTTTCCTTAGCCCCAAAGCTGGATGGAGGTGGAAAAAAAAAACCTACACCCTCCTTAAAATATTATCTACTACTGTGTGATTCTTTATAGAAATCCTATAGACAGTACCCTAAAAACGGTGTCACTAAGCCTGATGACATTAAAGATGCTCCCAAGCTGCCGGCCAAAGCAACACCAAGGAGACAGCTATAAGAATCTGCCCTTGAGCAGGCTCTGCTGGCTGAATAAAATTCATATCTTGCTGATGTGTTTTATTCTTATTGTTATTGACACCCGTGTGTGGCAAGAAGTGGTCTCTACTCCTCAGAACCCCCGTTTGCGTGTGCTCTCTATCCGCAGCTCTAGGAGAAGCAGTGGAGAAAATAAGGCATTTATTTCCTTTTATATTATTTTTTCTGGAATACAGCACTTTTTGGTCTTAGGGACTGCCAAGGGTTCTATCTGAATAAAAAAAAGAGAGACCTTTGACATGGTGGTAATGCCATCATAGGGAAAAGAATGAAGATAAGTCCCTCATGATGACTGTCCGGGATATTGAGGCCTACACAAACTTCCTGGAGAGGAAACAGGAAAAATGCAGAGAATAAGAGGAAATAGGCTTCATATCCTCTCCGTTCTCTTTAGGCCTCCTCTTCCTTCTGTTTTGTCACCTAGAATTTCACACCTGGTGGGTGCTCTCCTGGCCACGCTCTGACCTTTGCAGTTAAGTGCTTAGTCACATCAAAATGTGCAGAATCGTGGGGATCACGGCCTACACACACACACACACACACACACACACACACACACACACACACACGCTGCTCTATCTCTGTGATGAAGCGTGGGGAACTAGGCTTACACACACACACAGACACACACACATATACACATGCTGCTTTGTCACTGTGCTAAAGCGTGGGGAATGTGGCCTACACACACACACACACACACACACACACACACACACACACACACACACACGTGTTGCTCTGTCCCTGTGCTGAAGCGTGGGGAACGTGGCCTACACACACACACACACACACACACACACACACACACCCACACACACGCTGTTCTGTCTTTTTGTTGTGAGGTGGTACGCGGCCTGGCAAGCCTGCTTTGGATACACAACCTTTCAGTAGTCACATGGGTAGCACCGAACATGTGTGCCCAGTTCACAGGTGGAGGGCACTTCATCAGGAGAAGTCAGTCTTCCCTTCCGCGGGAAGCTTAAGAAGAAATGGAGTCTTTTCCCTTCTGTGCCACTGATACTGGAGACTTCAAGTAGGTGGGGAAAGAGTATTACCTAACCACAGTGTTTTCTGGGGTTCCCCTTAAGAACTGTCATTGAAAGTGTGAGTTTGTCCTTGAGAAACTATACTGGTAAACATTCTTCTAAATCTAGGCTTTACCATGTGATAGGAATAGCGCTGGCCTAGATGGAAAGGAGAGGGGACACTTACATGCCACGTGGGAGAACATACGGGTGTGTCCATCAGGTTCATACACTAAGGTCTCCACTACTTCTAACAGGATAGCGGCAGGGTCTTTGTTAAGAGGGCTCTAAGCTGAAGGGGAGCAGCTCAGCCTCGGGGTTTCCTTCCTGATGAAGAATGCATACACTGAGGACAGGTCACTGAGAAAGCCACTAGCCACTTAGATCATCAGCGTCCCCTGTTAGAGACAGTCTGAGAAGCTAATCCAGACAACGTCTTGCATTACACGACAGCTCAACCCGAGTTGATTGGCAGTTAGGAAACAAGGAAGGAATGCATTCAGTTCCACAGGCTGTTCAGGGAACTCTTGGTCTACACTGGACCGTGACAGAGGTGTGAGGGGGCTTCGCAAAGGTCCTTATACAACACGCACATTGTCATGAGAATTGCAGCGAGGGTATTCTTTTAGATATGACATATATCTGCACAAGAGTTCTAATTTCTGATCTGTTTATGAGCAAGTGATGGCGTGCTAGGTCTATGCTGTTGAGTCCTTGTCCTTAGTCCGCTTCCTATGGGGGTCCACTACTCAGCTGGCTTCTTAATCCTCTGCCTACCTGGTGGTCCCTGGGACTAGCTTTTGTTGTGTCTAACACAGGACATCTCTTACTATGGAAGAAGGGTGGACTCACCTCTCAGTGGAGCTCCAGATTACAAAGGCATGTGTGAAGTGCTGGGTGAAGGAAGGCCTGGCATTGTTTATTGTGCTAATGCAAGGCCCTTCAACCCTTTAATCCCTACCTGAGATTTAGATATCACTTGGGTCATATCTAATCAGTAAAGACACAAATGTTTTAAAAGTGAAGAGATGTGTGGTTAGCTGTGTCCATTCGAGGAGAACCCACTCTTTAAGTAGCAGCTCGAGTGACTCCTCTATTAAGTACTGCTATGCTTAAAACGCGCCCAGTCTTCCTTCATCATTCACATACGATCTAAGCTACGACTTCTGTAGTGCACAGCTGTCATTGTCTCCTCTGTGACTTAGTTAAAGTCACTCTTCTTCCACAGGAAAAGCTCCAACCACGCAGGCTCCTTGGCCCCAGGCTTGATGAGCAGTTGCTATTGTGTCTGCCGTGGTATGACTGTCTTATTGAGAGGGAATCTGAGTCTCCCTGTGACAGACACCCTGCCCAGTCCCATCTTCCATCCACATTGCTCTATTCATTCACTTTATGCGCTTGATTTCTCTTTGTCTTTTACCATCCAAGCAGAGGCATCGCTTGCCTTACCCACTGATAGAATTATAACTACAGCACAGTGCCTGGGAGGTGATGATGGGAACCCAGGGAGGAGGACTCTGATACAGAAGATCAGCAATGGATTGGGGATGTACTTCTAAAATGTAGGGGCGGGGGGAACACAACCGGAAAGAAACACAGGGGCCAACTAAAAGATAATCGAGTAGAGCATTCGGAAGGAATTGGCCTGGATGATACCTTCTCTTAAGACCCATGGAGCTGACTTTGAAGATGGGGTAGTCGGAAAGAACTGAATGAACATTCCACATCGCAATAATTGGTACAGTTACAGTGGGGACATGGACTGGGTGCCACAACCACACAAGTTACCTCTGATGCACACGACTGTGGTACAGGAAACAACTCCCGGGGGAGGGGGCTTGGTGGGTTTAAGAGAGGCTGTTGGACCATTTTCTAAACAAAGATATCTTCTTAGCCTCACTCCAAACACATTATACAGCACATATTTCTTTTTGCATTTTTAATAAAGCAAAACTTGAAAATGAGCAGCAATCCTTTCATTTCCCCCTCAGAAAATCTGCAGTGACCTGCTTGCAAATAATACCCTGGAAGTATCCCAGAAGAGGCTAGCTTCATTAAAATAATCAGCATATTCTGATATGCATTCGTCCCTGAAATAATAACAATTCACTCTCAATAAATTAATTATGGTTTTAATGAGCAAAATTTACATTTATATTTCTGCTCTAAGATCTTCGTGGGAGGCACCATCCTTATCCATGCAGTGTCACTGAAGCAGACTTCTGCAGGGGCGAGCACAGCTGCAGACGGCTATGCCAACCCTGCAGCTTCAGAAATGGAGAGACGGGATGTGGTAAGGGGCTCAGACAGCCCAGGATGGGATTGTGTTCACGAGTAAATCATTTAGCCTGTCATTTGCAAGTGAAAACTGTAATAGTACCAAACTCAGGGGGAGAGGGCCCACTAACTTAAGTACAATGAAATCTATTTTAAGAAGTGTGCTGGTGCATTGGTACCGGTTGCTGCCAATGACAATAGCCAGCGCGCACATCTGATGGCGGTAAGTGAGGTAGCAGTAAGAGAGATACTCATGCCATCTTCACATGCCCACACAACCAGTCCCTCCTGCAAGTGTGCTACAGTTTCTTTCATCTCCTTCACAAATCGACTTGGAACCTTAGGCAGAGCACAAATACTTTCAATAAATGCTACACAGCCTGAGTTGGCCAGAATGCTCAGGGGACCAGGTGTGTGGTGGTTAATTGAATTTTCTGCTTGATGGAGAGTAAAGTAGAAAATGCTTTTGGTTTGAATCTCTTGGCTGCAGATCTTTCTAAAATATATTAATCCTTTAACTCGCTTTAATGGAACTCACTGAGAGTAGAATTCTTTTTCTTGTTTGAAAAGAGCGGCCTTACTTGAAGCCATGTTGTGCAGTTCTGCCTCAGCCCACAGGGCGTGGGTGCTGAGGATTAACAACAGAACCGGAGATCAGCTGGGAACTCCATCCACTCAGCCCATTTCCTGAGTGCCCCCCAAGTGTTCTGCGCTGAAGAACATACCTTACGTTTTCTTGATTCTTCTCTCTTCTTTTCCCTTTCTGGTGTGATGTGCAGACAATGATAAATTAAAGACGCCCCTTGACTCACTGTCAACTTTAGATCCTGATCAACCTTGCATAAGTAGGAACTTCTATGAATGCAATGAATGCAATGAATATCCCAGGCCTCCTGGACATCACAGCTTATCCGCACACAGCTCTGCCGAGTACTGGCTCTCGGCCCTGAGGAAGAATGGCTCACTGGGAGCTGTGGCTGGATGCTACTGTCCGTACCATTTATGGGGACTGGGGGGAAAAAAACCCTAAATTCGCAGTATGTTTTTCTAGTGACTGTCTATTGCTTTAACACCACTGTAAGACTCAAAGTTGCCAGTCAAATCATCATGATATGTAATCTGGTTAACTGAGTCAGGATTAATGAAGTCTGGGTGTAACTGCTAATTTGCAGAACTTAAGAACATAAGTGTGGAAGGTATACACCAGGAATGTGCACCTTCTAGTAGACCAGACAGGATCCTAAACTCTTGACAACGTGAGACACAAAATAAATTGACTTCTGGTCACCCTAGTTGGCTTCTTCAGTTTTTCAAAATTATGATTAGAACTCATTTTGTCTGCCCTGCCTTTGATTAATTTCCAACAAACCATGCATATATAAGACACAGTATAACATACAATTATATGACAATAACCAACCTCTTTACTTATATATACATCTATATTCGGATCGATTTCAAAATACAGCTTTGCAAATGAGTAAAATTGCAGCTTATGGGTAAATTACACTTTTTATATGTCCCAAGCAAAAATCTTCAGAAATATATTTAATGACTCAGGCTTACTTGCTTGACTAGATAACTACTTTTTCCCATTAAGCTTTGTTGTAAACTTCCCAACTGCACCCTACGAACTTTAGAGAAACCGTACAGAGAACACTGTGATGGTTTGGAAAAAGCTGTTAGATTTTAAATATAAATTTCCCTGAGTCTTAAATTGTTCTCTAGTTAGCAAAAAATATCATGTATTATTGATGGGATTAAGAACTTAAATTTTTTAAAAGTCTCTTTTTTAATTTGCTGCACAAGTTAAGTTGTTCTTTATAATTGAACTTAATGACTTCATTGCAAGTGTCTAGAAATAGTGGATGATAAAGAGGACCTGTTCTCTTGGCCCAGCCATGGCTCTATTTTTTTGTGTGCCTGCTTTCTCTATGATCATACAGTTTTATACCCAATTACAGAACGCATTGCTGTTAGCTTTCTATTATGACACTCATTGTGTTCTACCTTTTCTCTTACCCATGAACTTGTTGAAGACACATCTTATGCGTTAATTACCTTGCCATTCACCCCAAAACTTAGCTGCCCTATTCATGTATGCATCCAGGTTACAGTCAATCACTGTGTTTGAAGTCACAGTGGCAGGATTTTGTACAGCCCATCACATTGCATCCACAATAAAGAAGCTGAGGTGATGGGCGAGAGCCTGGAAGGTCAGCTGCCTTTATCTGCCTCTTTCATAGTCTAGAATCTCCTGTCTAGGGAATGGAGCTACACAGTAGGTGGGTCTTACCATCTCATTTACTAAAATCAGGATATATTCTTCCACAAGAATGTCCAGAGGCCCATCTTCCAGGTGATTCTAGATTCTGGCGAGATGACAATCAACACTATTGTACTGGATTATTGAAGTGGTTAGAAACTTTTTGGAGAGCAAAGTAACTTTAAAAAGTCACAAGTGATTCATAGTAGGAAACTGTCTATTGAAATTCTTGGAATTTATAATTTTTATATAACTTTAATATAACATTAAATTCAAAGTCATGACAACATGATCCAGGGTAAAACTTTCAGGGATCTAAAATATATGCTAGTTTTCTACATCACTAAAATATTGAACTTCAAAATAATTTTATTTCCTTCCTTTCTTTCTTCCTCTGTCTCCCTCCCTCCTTCCTTCTCTTCCTCTTCCCTTGTTCTCCTTGTTTCTGTCTTTCTCCCTCCTTCTCTAGTTCCCCTTCTTTCTTCTTTCTTTCTCTACATTGGGTATTGAAAAGAGGGTCTGGAAGACAAATGTCCCATCACTGAGCTATATTTCAGCTTCCAATCTTTCTTACGTGCCTTGCCTTTAGAGCTGAAATTGTGGGTGACTCATCAGAAATGACAAAATATAGGTAGTCTTTCCTGTGAGAAATGTAAAATAAATAAATAAGTAAATGAACGAATAAGTAAATAATTAAATAAATATAAGAAAAAAAGAAGAGGAAGTTTAAGAGAGCAAGAGGATACAAAATGGTATCAAAGGAGAACTGCCAGTTAGAAAGACTGAAATGAACATAAACCCACTGGGCCTCAGTATGAGGTCCCAGGAGCCAGTGAGCTCCCAGAGAAGGCCCTGCCCAAATGGCTTTCAGGACTGCTGTGCGCATGGCAGATTGAGAAACGCCCTTGCACTAGGCTGGGGTGATTGTCCACGCAAAGTGTCAGCCCACAGGAGCCAGGCAGGGCACTATGATGGGGAAAGAGCAAAGATAAGCACCCCATAAACCAGACTGCACCCCCACCTTCAGTGTCTAAAGATGATCACTTGCTTGACCTTTGTCTCCTTGCAGACAGACCTTGAGAACAAGTAAAGTCTCGCTTGTTTCTTTATTTTAAATGTCTTTGTCCAAGAAGTATATTTTTAGGTGTTCATTTAGGGGCAGTTGAGAAGGCTTGGCTGGTAAATACCCCTGCTGCCAAGTTTGATGGCCTGAATGTAATCGCTGTGGTACACATGGTAGGAGAGAACTCACTCCCACATCTGTCCTCCACCTTCCACACATGTGCAATGGTGCACACGCACACACACGCGCACACACACATACACCCCAAACCAACAAATAAACAAATGCAATAAAAATAATTAAAAAATGAAATTTACCTAGGGTTGGAGATATGGTTTGGGGTTACCTACAAATTGTTTTGGGTTACTTACAGGAATTTCAAATTCTCTTCCAGCAAAGAAACTGTTTTCCTTAAATGTCAATACACGCCAAACAAAGCAAAACTTGATTCCTAAGCATACTTTATAATATCTGCACCTCAGTGAGTAGTTAACCTAGTTTGTGATGCACCAAAGGTTCCTATATTAACTTTCTTAGTGTGTTATCTAAAGAGCCTGAGCCAGCCTGATGTACTGATTTCAAATATTTCCAAATTCACATAGATGCCTGGTATGCATCTGCCACACTCATGACCTCAGCATGACATAAATTCCCACAATCAGAAAGACTTTCACACAGCCAAGAGCTGTTCATACGACAATGATTTCCTCAGATACCATGCCATTCTAAACCAAAACGTAGTAACTGCTTAGGCTATGCTTGGAACTGTATGACATACTCCTTCATTAGGAACTCCTGCTTAGCAGGCAATGTACAGTGAAGATATAAATATATTCATAAACATGCCTACAGAACTCATGTTTTCAAATGCTCTGATAAGGGCATAAAACATATCACGTGTTTCCCCTTATAGTCTCTGCCTGATTCCTATGCACTAAAACATATTACATAATTCTTTGAGAACTTAAATTTCTGATTATTCCATAGTATATAGGTTTTGATTTCACTTAAAAAGATCCTTCAAATTCAGAGAAACTCAAACTTATTTGAATAAGAATAGTATGCAGCAAAAAATCTGAAGTCTTTATTAGATTACATCCATTTCTTCTTAAATATTTCATTAGATGGTATGAACTAAACCTGAATAGTACTGGACTTTCTTTTATTTCAGAACAGAGTCTTATTATGTGGCCCAAACTGGCTACAAACCTATGATCTTCCTGCCTCTGCCTCTCAGGAGCTGTGGGAGCAGACAGGAGCCTATTAACCTGACCAAGGCAAGCATTATCTTGTGTGCCATGCACATTTTTAGACAGGGTGTATTCGAGCATAAAGTCTGTTTTCGTGGCACTGAACTTTGCTTGCTGGAAGATGAAGAGTTATGTTTGCTCAAGACTAAACTGTCCACTTCTGTGCTATTTATTCTGTAAAATGATCCTGCTTTTACATTATCCCTTCCTGTCGGGCTAGACTTGTCTATTGTTTGAAACTGCTGGGGCAAATTTATACTTTTTTGTCAATACAATTGATTGTTAGAACTAAGAATATTATGATACCAATCTTTTAGTTTGCTGTATTAAAAAAATCTTGTATGGGTATACAATCAATTTGTATTTAATACTGTCAAAAGTAGCAGGCTATAATAATGACACATGAGTATAATAATGACACTATATTCCTTTTAAGAGTCAGAATATTTAACCATCTGACTATCACAGATCTTTTTTCAATATGCATTTGTTTATTACAAAATGAAACTCTGAAATTTGAATGTCTAACTCATAAATTATCCTATCTTGACTTTACTGCGTCCACTATAGCCAGATTAAAAACATATGAATTACATCATACGTTATCATAACACAGTGGGTTTTTCCTTACACAAAGAAAACCTATTAAAACATATATTTTCTTGCAAAAATGCATGATTTGATCTGAAAATATATATTTGTGGTGTGTGTGTGTGTGTGTGTGTGTGTGTGTGTGCGCGTGTATAGCCATACTTGGATGTTTCCCTGCCGATCCAAGCTTCAATTAGAGATTGCAAAGCATCTTAGGTATTGAACAAATATCAATTATGTCAGTGCCCTTGGTGTCAATCTGTACTGGAAATTCGCCATCTTTTACATCTTTCCTGATAGAATTTTTAATTAGCTGTTGATTCTGTCAATAATGGAATTCATTATTATTTTAAATGTGATTTGTCTAAGCCAGTCCTCATCTATTCATTTATTTACTTTTAAAGCCTGATGGCAGTTGGTCCAGATTTTAAGCAGAACAACGCGCTCTCAAAAACAGGCAAGGTTTCTAGCAAGGTATTTACTACATGGTCGCTCTGTCCTCATTGCTTCTTAATTATTTCATTTGGTTTAAATTTATGTCAGTAACATTAAAATCCTGATTTTTTTCTATTTTTAAGCCAGTCCTGGCTTTATTCACTGGATATCTCCTCTCCGGTAAGATGAAAGGAAACAGCCAGGTGGTTATGGTGGTACAGCCTTTAATCCCAGCTCTTGGGAAGCAGAGGTAGGAGGATCTCCAAGTTTGAGGCCAGGCTGGTCTACAGAGTAAGTTCCAAGACAGTCATAGCTACACAGAGAAACCCTGTCTCAAACAACAAACAACCAAGCAAATAATATGGAAGGAAATGAAACAAATAGACATTAGTACCTATGCTCCAAGAGAATTAGGGCCTAGATATGAAGAGAAGACATGCAGCTTTGAGGAGAGGGTGTAATAAGGAGTAATTTACCCTACTTCTGTGCTAATATGGACTTCCAGGGCTGTGCTTGTGGCTCTGTAGTTGAGAGAGCAGCTTTACAGGTCTGGTTACTACCCTACTGTCACAGTTTTTCATACTTGCTCCCCAAAAACCTGTACCATGAATTCTGAGTGATAGCACAATGAGAGACTTTGAGAGAGAATAAGCTAAGGTCAGTGTGCTTCTTTCTCTTCCATGCCATCAAATTCAAAAGACTAGTATTTCACTTTAAAAATATTGAAATCAATGTTCCTGAAAATAATTCAACTGGATATATTTAAACAAATGAAAGAGGATGAGATCAAGGGTCCAATTAAAAAAAAAAAACCAAAACAAAGCCACAAAGTCAGATCTCTGGTCCTGTGGCATTTTCACTTGTCTATAAAGCAGGTGGCTGTCATGGTCTTGTCTCTGAGAATCTGCTTTAGTGATAAACCGACCTAGTAGATGATCCATGATGCTTCACTGATCCAGGTCTACTAACCTGTTGACAGCTACAAAGGAGTCTGCATTTCTTGACATTTCATAGTCTCTGCAAAGTCGTATGTCAGCAAACTAGATGGCTTTGTTAAACATTTGCTTAGCCTATCCTGCCTTTCAGTTTCATATAAGCAATTATTCACTTACAAATAAAATTAAAATTAGGATAACAACATGTTTTTTATGTTTGCATCCATCCATCCATCCATCCATCCATCCATCCATCCATCCAAACTATTTATTGCAGCTGGGCAGTGGTGGTGCACACCTTTAATCCCAGCACTAGGGAGGCAGAGCCAGGCAGATCTCTGTGAGGTCAAAGCCAGTTTGGTCTACATTGCAAATTTCAGGACAGTTAGAGCTGTTACACAGAGAAACTCTGTCTCAAAAACGAAAATCCCACAAAACAAATATTTATTGTTTATTCTGTGAAATATAATCTAATAGTGAGATAATTAAAAGAATGACTAAGATATGATCCTAATCCCAGGACAATTGAAATCTAGTAATAGGTGAGATATACTTGAAATTACAGACATGCATAATTGAGTATATAAAAGACAATATTGACAATAACAGTGTTTGCCAACCAAGTGCAAAGCTGAAGCCCATTTCTAGGCACTTTATCATATGAACTTTACAGGAACCCTGGAGCTTAATAATGCTACCATGATTAAACATCACCCAAAGAAGCTATCAGAACAGCAGAGTCAATAGACTATCCACTTGCCTTGAATGAGAATAAGCACTGCTATCAGATGTCCTTGGGTTCTACACCTGCTTCTTCCCTATGCCAGGTTATACATAACCCTATGGAAGGTTATACATAGTTTTTCTGAAACTTTCTCATCCTTTTCTTATCCTTCTGGAGGAAAGATGAGAGAGAGAGATATAGAGAGAAAGAGAGAGGGGGGGATGACTTAGCCTTCCAGAGGCTACAAAATGTCAAGAAAGCTCATATGGTCCAGGAGAAGAAATTATGATTATGAAGTGAGGATGTTGTCAGAGACACATTAAGCCTTGGGTTTTGTGTTTTGACTGTTCTGTAGGCAATGGCAGCCACTCAGAGTTTTAGAAGAAAGGAGTGACTTTGGTCAAAGACATAAGAGGTGGAGTAGTACCTCTAATGTAGAAATCAAAAGTGTTCTCATGTCCCAAATGTTTCTGAAGATTCACAAGATGTTCACAACCTTTAGGATTTCAGGGCATTTCATATTTGTAGACTAGAAATGCTTATCTGCATGAATATTCTCCAAACTCAGAGAACACCTGTGTCTATAATACTTCTGGACACAAACATTTCAGTTAAAGGACACTCAACCTATATTACTGACCTTAATCTATAAGATGTAACAATCTCTGCTTTAAGGAATTTTGGGGCTACAGAGATGACTCAGGGGGTAGGCGTGGCTGTTCTTCCAGAGGACTAGGGTTAAATTCGCAGCACCTATGTGACAGCTCGCAGCCATCTGCAATTCCATCCCGAGAGGATCTGGTACCTCTGGCTCTTTGGGAATGCATATGCATGGTGCCTAGGCATTCATTCAGGCAATTACTCATAGACACTGAAAACCTCAAAAAATGAAAAACAGAAAAACCTCAAAAAATTCATGACTTGACAAATTATGAAATACTTGTTAAGTTCCTCCAAGAACATGCATACATACAACATGTATCTAAACTGTTATCACTGCTGCTGAAAAGAGACATGCTGGGGAGGCAGACCTCTAGGTCACAGCACAAAGCACTCCAACTTCCTCATTTCTCAAAGGTATCAGAAGCCCAAAGCAGAAAGAGAAAGGAGGTCAGAACTATATTATTATTATTGTTATTGTTATTGTTATTGTTATTGTTATTGTTATTATTATTATTATTATTATTATTATTATTATTATTTAGTCTGAAGCCACTTTAAACACATGGTAAAATTATTAATTAAATTATAGGGTAAAGTCAGGTGGGTGAGAAAGAAAGGGAGGGGGATAAAATATCATATCGATTCAGCTTCCACCAAAGACTAGTTTCAAAGTAGAAGCAGACCAGAGCTAACCTCTCCCTCAGAACATGACACATTCAAGAGAAATGCAAATGGGAGGGCTTTATGGTTTAATGGCTGTGGTTACAAGTGTTTCCGGCAACCACACACCCTGTGAACTTGGAGGAGCTGGCAGTGCCCCTTCTCCTTGCTTTTGTTCTCATACTGCCAAGCTCTGGCTGCCGACCACACTCCCTCGCTACTGTGCTGCAGCTCCATGCCAAGCTCACTACAACCGGTGATCAATAAGGAATGAGGTGATGCTTCTTGAATGGAAGTATCTGGCACCACTCCCAGCTGGGCGAAGTCTGCACTCCAGTTGGCCTTCTTCGTTGTAACAGGATCCAATTCAGTAACTCTCACAGATGGCAAGGCTCAGAGCATTGCAGGCTCCAAAGGCTACTGAGCTAGTAAATGGGAGCTTTAATACCCAAAACCGCTCGGAAAATAACACCCAGTGCCCAGTGTGAACCAGGTGCTTGCTTCACAAACGCTACTTATTCTCCCAACAATCAGAGAGACAGATTTCACTCTCACCCAATGAGAGCCTTAAAGCTGTGGCCATCAGGTAGTATGGCAGTATGTGCATGCCCAGCGAGGTCTATCATCAATGTCCTACCCACTCCGGTGCCTCCGAATCTTTCCTTTGGAGCACATGGATCCTCTAGGCCATAGGGAGGCTGAGCTGGTTAGAAATATGGCTACAGTGAAAACTCACTTGGGAAATGCTTTCAAAATACACATTCTTTGGTTCAGCTGCAGAGAGTTCTTAAGTATCTGGAGTATATTTTTAGCTATATTAAATGTTCTATATCATCTATGCATTTTACACAGGGCTTTAACGTTGACATAGTGACATCTTAGGTAGATAACCCTTTTGCTCTTGTTGAAGAGGGCTGCCCCACACATTGGAGGATGTTGAGAAGTGGCCTAGCTTTCTCCGACATAGATGCTAACAGCACCTATCCAAACTGTGACAGCTAGGAAGTGCTCTGTCCCCAAGTGAGGGAAACTCAGAGATTCTCAAAGTTTCTTAAGAAATGTGGGAAAATCATATTTACGATTTCTGATTATAAATCCCAGGCCTGGGTCAGAGTTTCTAGATAAAGAACGTGCTGCTGGGGTTTGGGGAGGTAGGCCCTGGAAGACAATAAGCGGAGCACTCTTTAAGCCACGAAAGCTTGCCTATGATGTGAACAATATCTGACCTTGCCTTGCACAGTGAATGTGTTGTCATGGAGGCTTTCCAAAGCAGGATATAATAGAAAATGTGTCCAAATATGAAAAGATGATGAGACAGCATTTTAGAATATTCTTTGATTCCTAACAATCTGATAAGTCTGCACATTTAGAGCACTTTTAGGAAACGAAGTTTACTACTACAATGTCCAGTTCCAGGCAGGCCTCCAGCAAATGTTCTGGAATCACTGAACCTTTGCTTATTTCAAAAATTTGGATTTTTCCATATCTATCACCATGCACAAAACTCAAGTCCAAATGGATTAAAGACCTCAATATCAGTCCGAACATACTGAACCTGATAGAAGAGAAAGTGGGAAGTACTCTACAACA